>NC_134862.1:13345000-13487500 GCF_049852395.1 Peromyscus maniculatus bairdii
TGTCTTCAGAATATTTGTTCTCTCTGCGCTCTCCATTGATGTCAAGCTTCACATGAGCATCCCTAACTAGGGGCATGATTCCATTTGGGTGGCACGGTCACCACAGACCCAGAGGCAAGGCACAGATCACCCGAGCCATCACTCACTCTGTCCACCCACACAGAATGCCATCGCCCTCCTGAGCTCCTCCCTCCCCACAAAATCTCCCTCCCAAGCAGGGAGAGAGTTCATTGCATAAGGCACTTGGCAGCTCAAGCTTCAGGCTCAGGACCCCCGCACCTACGGGAAGGCTGAGTGGGCGTGGCGGCCTACCTGCCATCCCGGCACTCAGACAGCACAAAATCTCAGGAACAAGCTGGTTGGCTTGACTAGCCGGCTCTTCAGCTCTGGGTTCAATTGAGAGACCGTGCATCAGTGAATAAAGTGAACTGCAATCAAGGAGCACACCCAAAGTCAACCTCAGGCCTCCATACATATGTGTCCCCACATGCACAAGTGCACTCACTAACAAGCAAAACACACATACAGATGTATGCACACCACACGCATACATATAGTAAAAAAAATAAAAATAAAAAATAAAAAACCCTCTTCAGAAATCTATGCCCACGCCTGCTGAGAAGCCAAAAGTCAAATTAAAGGATTCTAAACCCCAGCCACAGGTTAAACCTGGACCTAGTACCAGACACAAGTTCATGCCCAAATCCAGCCACTGGCAGGCAAGCAGCCAAACGTGCACTCTCTACCTAGATTCTGTAGGGAGAGACACAGCTCAGTATGTCAGTGTGGGCAGGGAACTATCATCAAGTGGTAGCCACTCGGGCTGGGCTGCAGGCTCCTTGGAAGTGTGTAAATGGAGGTGCCTACAGAAGGCAAGATGGGAGTTGTCTTTCCAAAGTAGGAGGCAGAGAGAGGGACCAACCACAAGCACGCTGTTCACTACCTAGAACAGACATTTCTGTGGACTAACTCCATCTTGTACATAGAAACACTGAGCCCAGGGGAAATAAAATTGACTAGGGCTACCCAGTGTGTCTGTGATCAGTTTACACTAGACATTCACCTTGAGTAGGCCATAGTGCCCAGCTGTTTGTGAAAACATGAGTGTAGATGTTGCTTTTTAGATGCCATTACCACTGAAGTCAAAGCAGCCTTCTTGTCTATGTGTAGACTCTTTAATCTGCTGAAGGCCTAAGTGGGAATTACAGACTTTCCAAAGAAAGAGCCCATCCTCAAGACTGCCTCACAGAAGCCCTACATTGTACACATTTCCAGGCCACTGGCACACTCTATGGGTCTCAAATTCAAAACTGCAACAGGTACACTTACCTGAGAGTCTACGCTGTTCTGCAGACCTCAGACTTGCTCACTGAGCACAGCACTCCAACTTCCAACCCAAAACCAGTCACCTGAGCCAGTTCCTCCAAACAGCCAGGTGTTCAAACATGTGATCAGCAGGGGTGAGGGTCCCAAACAGTGAGATGTCAAGGGGGAGGGTCAGGGATGAGGAATAAAGAAGAGATGAGCTGCTGACGTACTTACCCAGGACTTGTGGTTCTAGAAGCAGCAGGAAGCAAGGCCAGGTGAAATATCTAGATATAGATGAGGAGAGAGAGGAAAGGGAGATTACAGAAAATAGTAAATTTAAATGAATATATAAGAAAATGCCATGAGGAAATCTGTTATAGCAAAATACCTGAGTCTTTATTTAGCAACGTTTTGAAGGTTAGAAGTCTAAGATCGGTGGTCCCATCTGTGCTGCCTCTAGTGACGGCCACATCACCATATGGCAGATGGCATTTTGACAGGAGGATGTGCAAAAGAGACATTTTTTTTTTATGCTGAGAACATAAAGTGAGAGACATTAAAAAAAATGTTTCCCTGGAACCTAAAAGTGCCTAGAGCTGTGGTGGTTCAAATTAGAAACGTCCCTACAGGCTCATGTATTGGACGCTTGGTCCCCTGCCTGTGGCACTGTTTGGGGTTCGTAAATGTAGTGAACTGAATGAGAGGTGTCCCCCTTGAGGCCATACATTTGAACATTCTCCAGGTAGTGATGCTCCTTCGGAGGTTGTGAGACCTCCAGGAAGCAGAGCCATGCTGGAGGCACTACATCATTGAGGTCAGGCTTTGGGGTTGGCAGCCTCACCCTACTTCCTGTTCTTGCTTCCTGGTTCCTGTGTGGGTATGAAAAGCAGGCAACTTCCTGCCCTGCCCTCTGGTGCTGCGCTTCCCCTCTTGTCTGCTGGCACCGGAACAAACCCTTTCATCCCTAAGTCGCCACTGCTTGTGGCATTTTATCACAGCAACAGAAACGTAACGGGTACATAAGGGAGCAGTGCCAGTATGAAGCTCCGAGGGACAGAAGCACCCATGTGTTCTCAAACACATGCACTTTGTCTTCTGATGGTCAAGGCTCTCTAAAGCCAGGAGAATGAAAGACAACTAAGTCAAAAGATTAGGAAGGCCCTGCACACCTTAGAGATAGAAGTAGACTGTTTTAAAAGGAAAATGGAGAATTTGAGTTTCAGAAGCATCCAGGTAAAGGAAATATAAGCTAATTAAGTTGTCAGATTTGCCTTGAAGAAAGACTAATTATATTGTCAAATGTTGTCAGAAAGCACTATTGGTGCCCAATGGCTCTAGTTTCCACCTTAAACCTGAGAATATTTAATAACCAATTCTAAACAGAGCCAAAACCAGGTTCCTGCTTCTTGTCTTATATGGGCAGCTAGATGCCGCAAAACGCAGGTTTGAACACTGGCCGGTTCCTGGCGTGCGTTTGACCAGCAGTATGGCGGAAATGAGGTGTC
Organism: Peromyscus maniculatus bairdii; assembly: GCF_049852395.1. NCBI lineage: Eukaryota > Metazoa > Chordata > Mammalia > Rodentia > Cricetidae > Peromyscus > Peromyscus maniculatus. The sequence continues at coordinate 13,347,814 of NC_134862.1, forward strand.
TGCCAGTGGCACATTAAGCTGTGTGGTAGATTTAGTCTTTACTATTATTTAAAAAAAAAATTAAAAAAAAAAATGTTTCTGGGCTACACGCTGCTTTGATAAAAGCTTAGACCCACTATTTCTGAGACTTGATGACTCACAGAACTGGAGGAAAACGCCGTGTTGGTAAGCTGAAATGGGCAGAGCCAGCAGCCACAGCACCGTTTCAGTCTTAAAATACTGCAGTTTAAAGCAATAGATTCACAATATGTAGCCTTGAAAGAGACAAAAAAAGATAAATTAATATAAAAAAAGCCACGTAAAGATGAATGTTACACAGACAATCTGGATTGTGTTGTCTTTGGGATTTTTAACTGCAAAAAAACATTTGATCGAAAAGATGTTCAATTAAACCAATATGTATATTTTAGGGGAACCTTAACTTCAAAATTTGGATTTAAGGATATGTTGCTTTGGAAAAGAGGTTCTGCTTTTGTTTCCACAGAAAGCCAGAGGCTATGGATTTGTTCCAGATTAAGATACATCAGGTTTGACCAGCCAAGACCCCCTGAAAGGTCTTCAATGACACCATGGCCCAGATGATCTAACATCCAGAGCAGTTTCAAGGCAACTGGTCCACACAATACAGCCTCGTGGACTACCCCATAGGCCTAAAATTTTCTTTGTGTCCCCATAAGATACAGCGCCCCCCTCCAGCAGAAAGTAGTAAGAGATGCTACGCCCAAATTCCCAAATATACCAAGCTGGCTTTAGAGATGAAATTGGCTCACTCCCCCTCTAAACCCAGACATATTGCTTTAAAAAAAAAATGGTTAACAGATTCTTGTGTTCCAAATCAGAAGAGCCCTCTGGTGTGGGACAGAGAAAAACCAATATTTTTATTTAAAACAGGTTGATTATAAATGTGATCTCTTTCTGAAAAAGAAAAGGGGATATGATATAGATATATAGGAGGATATAGAGATGATAAGATAAAAGGGTAGATTAATGAGCCTACTTTTAAAGAACAACTTGTTTAAAATATTTTACATTGGTATAGATTTTAGTTTATGTTTAAAATGTTTTACATTGGTATAAATTTTAGTTTATTGATACAAGCTTGAAGTTAATTTTGCTATACTGTATATATATATTTCTATTCTTGTTTGAAGTATTATGTTTATGTAACTCATTTAAAATTGTAATGGATAATTAAAAATAGATTAATTTGTCATCTATGATAATCATATTTGTAGCCATGTTAGTTAAGTCTTCTAGGTATACATAGATATATTTCAGATAGATAGGTAATCTTCAAACGCTTCATAGACCTAGAGAATATGGCATTTAAATAACTTAGAATTCTGTTGACGTGAGACACAATTGCTCCTGGCTGCACCAATTTGATCCAGAGAGAATACTGGGCTTCTAAGACATTTCCATTTGAAAGTTTGTCTTCTTGACACAAAATGGCCTACTGGGCAAAGAACTGCCCTTGCCTTGACGGCTAACAGCACGAATGCAATGCTGTCCTTTCTGGACAAGCGGGACACTAGGAAAGTGACCACTGTACTCTGCCAACACAGGGTAAGATGGTCTTTCAGAATTCCTGCTTCTAAAAATGGTCTGTCAGATATTCTAGGCCTGTAGCCAATTTGAATGCACCAACAATGCTGAGAAACATTAGGTGACTGTCTAGGCTGCCAGCTATCTTGGTCTACTCTTACAAGATTCCCGAAAGTTGCTTACATCCATCTACCATTTCTCAGGTACCATTATGTTCCTTCTCAGGTCTTTGATGTGGTTAAAGACTAGATAGTTATACTTTCCTCAGTTATGATAAAAGATAAGTTAGATATAAAACCTTAAACTCACAAATATAAGATAGATAGGACATCTTCTTTAATATTGTAACTGTAATTCTTGCTTGATAATTGTTTTGTTAAATGTAATTTTACTATGTTAAAGTTAAAACCTTTCTTTTTAAAAAAAGAAGAAAAGGGGAAGTGCTGTGGATATCACTCTATATAAATAAAACACTGATGGCCAATGACCAGGCAGGAAGTATAAGTGGGACAAAAAGAGAGGAGAATTGGGGAAACAGAAAGAAGGAGGGAGAGACACTGCAGCCACCACCAGGACAAGCAGCAGATAAAGACGCCGGTAAGCCACCAGCCACGTGGCAAGGTATAGATGTATAGAAATGGGTTAATTTAAGATATAAGAACAGTTAGCAAGAAGCCTGCCACGGCCATACAGTTTATAAGTAATATAAGCATCTGAGTGATTATTTTATACGTGGATTGTGGGACTGCAGGGTTTGGTGGAACCTGGAGAGAAGCCCTCCAGCAACAAAGCACAGCTACAGTAGAGTCCTGCAAAGCATCTTTTTCTACCCATGCAAATATCCATTGTCTTCCTGTTTTCACTTCGGAGCTGGAAGCACGGGTTCAGCATCTCTAATCTGAAAATCCAAAATCTGGAAAGGATTAATGTAGTTCTTCCGAAGCTCTGCCAGTTCCCACAGAGTGTGCCTGGCCCCAGAATCTTTTCCATACTCTGCTTGATTGTCCTGTCATAATACAATCTCCCATGCTGTGATGCAGCCACATCACAGAACAGAAACACAAACATGCACACATGTGTGCAAAACAATGCACCCCTTCACCAGGAGGTAATCAGAGAGATACCAAAAAACAAAAAACCAGTACAATGCTTGCCTTGCGGGCATGAGGACCTGGGCTACATTTCCACACACACACCATCCCATAGAAGCACCTGAATACTTACACACACACACACACACACACACACACACACACACACAGAATAGCCCCTACCTTTGGCACAATTGAGACTATAATGTTGGTAAGAAAACCACTACTGTTGTCCTCATAACTACCAGTTCATGTATTAGTTACCTTTCTGCACTGTGCTAAAACTCTGACAAAAGCCATTTAGGAAAGAAAGGGTGTGATCCGACTCACAATTGATTTTCATTAATTACGGTGGCTGTGCCTTAAGCAACTGCCATCCTAATCCACAGCTACCAGCCACAGGAATTCTGTTCCCTGAAGGCATCAGCTCTCTCAAAGCCACTAAAGGAAACTTTATCTAAATCTCTGTTCCTCTACAGAACTCAGGATTGAAATGTTGAGGTGGAATTTTGTTCACTCAGAGAGGCTGAGTGGTAAGTAGCTTACCTTCTCTCCTGCCCAGCATCCTTCTGCTTTGCCCACACATGGTTCCTCCCTACCACTTCCTGTCAGCTAATTCCTGGCTCAGTTGCCTGACCAAGGGTTAATTTTATTTAATCAAACGAATGTGACACGTCTTTGCATCATTAAACAAATATTCCACAGCACAAACGAATGTAACACATCTTAAATTAATATTCCACGACAGACAGTTCCAGAAGGATAGAGGCTATCACCACTCTAGAGTCCGTAGCCCCTGGGAGAATGGAGCTGATAAATGAGGCAGACTAAAGTCTCCTGCAACAGCCAACTTTATTCAGAGCATCAGACAACTTATAATCTGAGGGTTGGGGAGTCACATGATTAAAGAGTATGGTCACATGGGCAAGATGCACATGGCTGATTAGCCACACTAGGCAAAGGAGACATAAACAAATAACAATAGCCAATTGTGATGAATAATCCAAAGTAAACTCACACCTATCCGATATACATGGAGAAGCATGAAAACACATTCCAAGAACAATTCTGTCTTTTGGAGAAGGTGAGGTCACAAGAGTCTGGTATTGTTTTCTTGGAGCTTTCTCACAAGCACTCAGAAATCTACTCACACAACTCTATTTTTGGACTATGTTCTGACAAGATGCTGAATCTCTCGACTAGCCAACAGTTGGGGAAAGCATGGTGGAGGAGCAGGAAGCTGGCTGAAGACATTTTCATCCACACAGGAAGTGGAAAGAGGCAGGAAGTGGTGCCGGGCTACAAAACTTCAAAGTGTGCTCCCAGTGACCTGCTCCCCCTGATGAGGCTCTGCCTTCTACAGGTTCCACGACCTTCCCAAACAGCACCGCCAAGTGGGGACCAGTGTGCAAACACATGACCTTAAGGAGGACATTTCTTCTGCAAACTGCCACAGTCTATTGCCAGGAATTCACTAATGATAAAAAAGTACAAAGAAGCAAAAACTCTAGATTATTTTCCATGGGAGCTTTTATGATCCCATTGATAAGACTTTAAAATATAAGATAATTTTTAAAGAGCATGAGACAGTAATGTGACACTATTTTGTCAAATGCTAAGTTTTTTATGCCCTCAGCTGGGACAGGAGGCTGTGGCAGTCTTAGGGTTGGTAACTGAACAACAAACATAACAGGATACTGAGAAAGGGAAGTGAGGAGGGGTGGAGGGAGGGGAAGAAAGGAAGAACTTGCTGGCGTTGAAATGACAACAGAAAGGGAAATTTAGAGGAGGTCAAATTACCTCAAAATCATCTACTTTTGACTCACTGGGCAACAGTGCTTGCTGAGCGAGCATGAGAACCTTCGTTCAAATATCCAGCAGCCGAATAAAAAGCCAGACATGCTGCATGTGCCTGTAACTCATCACTGGGGGCAGAGGCAAGTAAGTCCCCAGAGTTCTGCAGCTAGGCAGCCTAGCCACAGGATGGGTTTCTAGTTCAGTGAGACTCAGGCCAAAGGCATCGAGGTGCAGAGCAATAGAGGAAGATACGTGGTGTCCTGCTCTGGCCTCTGTATGCATTCCTACCCACATACTCACAAGCAAGAAACACACACACACACACAGAAACAGAGACTGAGAGAGACAGACAGAAGGAGACAGACCCAGAGAGAGAGAGAGAGAGAGAGAGATATCAGGATGGAGGAGGAAGGAAGCTAGTATTCTCATTAGTTTCAGGGAGTAGTTTTTCCAGAATTCAAGGCTGAGGTCCTACCCTTTTTATGTTAAATGATGCTGCTTTGAGGAAGTGGAGGGTCCTGGTGGAGAAGAAACAACCACTATAGCAATCGTGGATCCATACAGAACCTTCAGTTATCCCAAACTTTGACATACCCTCTCCTTGCTCATCCCTATCTGATGATGCTGGAGTTCACTGCAGCTCCTGGTGTCAGAAGCATCCTTACATTAACATTCTGTCCGTTACTCACCATTAATGCCGTGAGCACTCTATTGACATGCCAGTTCTTAACCATCTGCTGCGTCCCACCACCTCTACAGCTATTTATTGCTGGCACTTACCCAGGTTAATGTGGCCGAGTAGACTGCCAGGTTTCACACATCTCCAACCCCACCTCACAGCGAGAACAGTTTGTCACTCACTGCTAAGTGTTCAGCCCCACCTCTTCGTTTTCCGTGTCTGTAACCTCTCTCTGAAAAACGGCTAATTGTTCCAAGGCAGAAAGAGGCAAAGCAAAAAGGTCTTTTTTAGATGACAATTGGTTGAAAAATCAAACATTATATAGAGAAAGAATTTGCTGAGTGCCTTTAGGACAGTAGTTCTCAACCTGTGGGTCTCAACCCCTGGGGGTCAAATAACCCTTTCACAGGGGTCACCTAAGATCATTGGAAAACACAAATATTTACATTATGATTGATAACAGTAGCAAAGTTACATCTATGAAGTAGCAATAAAAATAATTTTATGGTTGGGGATCAGCACATGAGGAGCTGTAGTAAAGGGTCACAGCATTAGGTTGAGAACCACTGCTTGAGGATCTACTTGAGGAACCAAGGGCCAGGATCAGGACACTGTCTTAGCCCTGTCTACACAGGAGAGAAAGACAGTGGAAAGGGAAGGAAAGCCCACCTCAGCTGGTCCAGGGAATCATCGGAGGAGGAGGCAGCTAGGCAGTGATGGGGCAGAAGGACACTGTTAACTGATTGATTGGCTGTGCTGACTCTGCCTGAGGAACTTTGAAGGAGTCGCTTCGAACACCTTTCCAGGAATCCCCTCTTCTTCCTGGGACTGGGCATGCAGCTCAGCCCCACATGCAAGAAACCCTAGGTCTCCATCAGTGCATAAGTCAAGAACCAAGCTGGCTGTGCACACCTGCAAACCTGGCACTCAGGCAGGATAAGGAGCAGTTCAAGGTCAGCATTGGCTACAAAGTGAGCAAAGACAGCCTGAGATATGTGAGCCTTTGTCTCAAAAAAAAATAAATAAATAAACCCACAGGCTATTAGATGTCATCCTTGAGACATGGGAGGTCGAAAAGATGGAAGCAAAAAATGCCTGACTAGGCTTTTTCTGAAATATTTCAGTACATCATCCATGAATCCACTATGTTGACTTTAAGGATCCTAGGTTACTGACGACCTAGAAGAATACTACTTTAGCTGTGAGTAAATACACAACATTCAACATGCAGTGTATTTTGTCTATTCCAATTTTCTTCACTTATTGACAATCCAGGTACATCAAATCAATGCCTCCATCTCGGGACAAAACAACTTACTGGGCTCATCTTATAGAGTAAATCATATTATAGGAGCAGTATTTACCCACTTCAGAGAATAAAATGATTAAACATCTTAGGAGCACAATTTGCCCACGAAGAATGTAATTTCAGCTAAAGAAGCAGGGTATGGTGCGCTGGCCAGTGTTTGATATGCTAATTATGCCAGTCGTCTAATATGAATTTATTATTAATGTCAGCTAACATTTACTGAGCCTTTATTATGGCTAGCCAATGTGCTAAGCACTGACATTAGCTGCAGCCCTGTGAGGGAGGCAATTATCCACCTTCATAAACAAGGACCAGGGCCAGAGGAAATCCCGCTGTGTTTATTAAAGTTAATGTACAAAATCATTGCCTTCTATAGAGATGTCCCTGGCAGTCAAGGGAGTCAAATCCATGTCATAACAAAGGGCATGTGACGGGCGGGGGTGGGGGCTCAGGTGGGAAAGGGCTTGCATTACAGAGCAGGAAAACCACCAAAGCCCACATAAAAAAAACCTGCACCTGGGAGCACATGCCCACAGTGCCAGCCCTCGGGGATCAACACAGGAGAACTCCAGAGCTGGCCAGCCAATCATTCTATCCAAATCAATGTGCTCCTAGTGAAGCAAGAGACCCTATTTCAGAAAACAAGATGGACAGCCCCTGAAGGTTGGCAACTGAAACAGTCTTCTGGCCAACACATGTTGTGCACACAAAGCTTTTTTGTATTTTGTAGCAAAGGCAGTCAAACATGATGTAACAAGGGACCTATGATGGAATTAAAGAGTGCCAGCAGAGCTTGTTTGGAGAATAAAATGATCATAGAAGCACTTTTTGGATTAATAACTTAAAAACTGTGACATCAGGTCTCCCATTGTTGAAATTTCTGATTACCACATATTACTTGTATGATTCTGAGTTTTAGATACCTTTGTCAATGCACTGGAAGGGAAGAGAGAGCCAGGAAGGGTGGCTCACACCTATAATCCAGTGCTCAATACCCAGAGATCAGAGGATTGCGAGCAATACCTTCCCTTAAAGAAAGAAAAGGAAATACAATAAGATGAAGGTAATAAAAACTAAGTCACTATGTGGCCATGATGATTGTGTAACCATCCCTGTAGAAATGAAGTGATTAGAAAGAGACAATTGTACCCCTCCTTTTGGCTATCCAACTTTTGCAACAATGGACCCCAAGAAATTGGAATTTTCCCAAGATTCCTCTACTGGAGCAGAAAATGCTAAAGCTGGTACCAGCCAAGAGAGCTTGTCTCCTGGAGAGAAATCCCATGCAGTTCTGACAAGTCAAACCACCACCTTGAGTCTGAAGCTGAGACAACCAGGTATTGACGGGAGGCCACTCCAGGCCAGGATCGTTTGGTTTTACATGTCTCTGCCTTTTATTAACATTAACTTCACGTCAGAACACTGAAGACCGTCTTATTGGGGTACTGGATTCCTTTGTCCCTGTTCCTGATGTAGCCGTGTTGAATAAACCTTTTTTTCCCCCGTTAATTTGTTCCTTTGACTTACAGAGGATGGGTGGCCGAGCTGGGATTCTCCGGGCTGCCAGAGTCCAGGCTCTTACCCTAATAACTCTGATGATAGTTATGTGCACAGATGCATGGAAAGCCCTTGGCAGGCCCCTGACACCTGCTGAGCAGTCAGTACTCACCACTGTTTTTTCCTGTTACAAATAATCACTGCTTAAGCAAAAAACAGTTGTTGCGCCAAATGCTCCTCTGAACACCGGTCCCATGGGAATAATCGGGCATGGCCAACTTCTCCTTGACTTTCACACTAAAAGATTCAGAGAGTAAGACAATCCTCTTTAAAGCCTCATACTGATGGGCGGTGGATCAATTTGCTCGGGTCTGTTCTTAAGACAGAATGGTAGAAAATGGATCTGGTAACTTAAGGAGAAATACAATATCGTGTCTCACCCAAGGTAAAACAACAAGAGGCCTCTGCAAAGAGGCTTCTCCGCAGTCCCTCAGCTTGAGGACAAAGCTGACTGAAGGATTTCGCCATCAGGAAATCACACCAACTCTGCTCCTGGTTTGTTGGTTTTATAACTTTTTTGTTCAACATTAACAAATTTATTATAGGAAACTAACTTTTTAAGTTCCAATAAAAATATTTCTAAAAATCCACTGGGCTAGAGAGATGACTGTGGTTAAGAGAACTGGATGCTCTTCCAGAGGACCTGGGTTCAGTTCCCAGGACCCACATGATGGCTCACAGCCATCCATAACTCCTAGTTCAGAGAATTGGACACTCTCTCTGGTCTCCACTGCACCAAGCAAGAACATGGTGTACATACAGAACATGGTGTGCATACATACACACTTGCAAGCAAAATACTCATGCAAATAAAAATAAGTAAATCTAAAACCAAAACAAAACCATTAACAATCCCAGAAGTTCAGCTATTGACACTTGGGTGTATTAGCTAATCATGATTCCTTCTGTCTTCACAGTTCTTGGTTTTCCTTTAGACAAAAAAATCCCCCAAAAGGTTTCACTGTATATTGTCTCCAGGTTCTCAAGCTTGCGCACATGCACGCATGCATGCATGCACATGTGCTCAGGTGTGAAGTGCCCTCGGAGGCCAGAACAGGGCATCATAGCCCCTAAGTGTGGAGTTAAAGGTGGTTGTGAGCCTGCCTGTGTGGATGCTGGGAACTGAACACTTAGTCCTCCGGGAGACCAGAAGAGCACATAATGTCGGATGATCTCAACAGCCCATCTCCACCTTCTGGTGGGTAGCCAGCATCCCTTCAGCCACTGCCTTCCCCACTGTCCTTACCATCGGGCACGCCACCAAACGGCCTCCTACCGAGATTTCCTGTGGCCCACATTTCTCACTCTGAGCCCAGATTTCTGAGGCTTTTTCTGAACTTCCCCACCCATGACTTCTGTTCGTGTGTGTTTGTGCAGACATGGATATGAACGTGTACAGGACAGAAGACAACCTCAGAGGTTGTTCCTCTGGCACCATCCACCTTCTGTTTGAAACAGAGTCTCCAACTCACCTGGAATTCACTAGGTAGGCCAGTCTGGCTGGCCAGTGAGACCAGGGATCCCTTGCCTCCTTCACCTCAGCACTGAGATTACAAGAATGCACAACTATGCCAAGTTCTCTCTCTCTCTCTCCCTCTCTCTCTCTCTCTCTCTCTCTCTCTCTCTCTCTCTCTCTCTCTCTCTCTCTCTCACACACACACACACACACACACACACACACACACACCTGAATCCTGGGAGACTGAACTCAGATCCTCATTCTTTCAAGGCAAGTACTTTACTGACTTAGCTGGCACCCCGAGCCCATGCCCATGCCAGGCCTCTTAATTCAACCTTTTTAATATAAAAGTCATTTTGTACCGAGCTCACAAAGGCATCTCATATTCAGATTAGCAAAGCCACTCAAACACCTTGTCCCAAACTCTGCACATCTCAGTGAACTTCTTTACAGTTAGAATAAACATTCAAAAGTTGTGGAGATTCTCTTTGGATTTTACACTTTTACTACTAATTACACTTTTATGCACTTGTCCACCACAACGTAAAAAAACAAACGATAGTTAAGACTAGAAAAACCATTAGCTTTGTATCATCTTTACAACTCATGTGTCTTCTACCTGCATTCTTATTCACCTTTATAATTATTATGCTGCCACACATACATTTGTTTACTTACATATATATGTATACATTATAGGCTGGATCCAAATATGAGAGGAAATGTGATTACTTTTTTTTTCTTTCTGAGATTGGGTTACCTCCCTTAATACTGTGCATTCTAAGTCCATCCATTTTCCATGATAATTTTGTGATTTCATGTAACCAAATAGTAGTACGTATTTTCGTTATCCATTCATCTATGGGTTATAAAGGGAAACATGTCTTTTCCTGTAGGGACCTGTTACACTGTTTCTGATACGGTATTCCTGAGGCCCTCTCTCCTAATAAAGCACATCCCCTGCATAAGCCCCAGGTTTCAAACAGCCACCTCATGCAATGATCACAGGACCTGGTCCCACTGCCTGGATGCCACCCAAACAGATCGAGCCAATCAACTGTCTCACCTATTCAGAGGGCCTGATCCAGTTGGGGGCCCCTCAGCCACTGGTTCATAGTTCATGTGTTTCCATTCCTTTGGCTATTTGTCCCTTTGCTTTATCCAACCTTGGTCTCAACAATTCTTGCTCATATAAACCCTCCTCTTTCTTGCCGATTGGACTCCCAGAACTCCACCCGGGGCCTAGCTGTGTATCTCTGCATCCAGTTCCCTCAATCATTGGATGGGGTTTCTGGCACGACAATTAGGGTGTTTGGCCATCGTATCACCAGAGTAGGTCAGTTCCGGCTGTCTCTTGACCATTGCCAACAGTCTATTGTAGGGGTATCTTTATGGATTTCTGTGGGCCTCTCTAGCACTTTGTTTCTTCCTTTTCTCATGTGGTCTTCATTTACCATGGTCTCCTATTCCTTGTTCTCCCTCTCTGTTCTTGATCCAGCTGGGATCTCCCGCTCCCACAGGCTCTCTTTCCCTCGACCCTTGTCCTTCATTACTCCCACTCATGTCCAGGTTGTTCATGTAGATCTCATCCATTTCTCCGTCATTGGGCGATCCCTGTGTTTTTTTGTTTGTTTGTTTGTTTTTTTTAATGTCGTTCAGGGAGGTGGCTTTTTCTGTGAAGACACATTTTCTTTTTTCCTATATCATTAAACCATCACACACAACTAGGTTACTGAATCAAGTTCCAGGTAGTAATACCTTTGTGGTAGTTAAATGAGAAATGTCCCCACAGGCTCAGGCACTTGATTTCTTGACCCCCAGTAGGTGGCGCTGTGGTGGGAAGTTTAGGAAGTGCAGCCTTGCTGGAGAAAGCACACTGCTGGGGGCAGGCTTTAAGATTGTAGACCCTCAAGCCACTTTCAGCCCTCTCTGCTTGGTGCTTACGGTAGAGATGTGGTCTCTCGGCATCCTGCTGGAGCCACTCTGCCCGCTGCTTGCTGTTGTGGGCCATCGTGGACTCTTATCCTTCAGGACCTGTAAACCCGTATAAACTTCCTTCCACAAGCTGCTTTGGGGCATGGTGTTCTACCACTGACTCCTCTAAGTAACTAATACAGCCTCCTAGCTGGAAAATTGCTGATATCAAAGAACGCAGCAAAGGAAAACCTTGAATGGGGGCCAGGAAGACAGCTCAGCTGGTGAAGTGCTTGGCATCTAAGCTTTAGGGCTGGAGTACAATCCCCAAAACCCACATAATAAAAACCAGATGTGGTGGCACACCCCTGCTATCCCAACACTGGGGAGATGGAACCTGGAGGGTACTTTGATCTTGCTGGCCTAACAGTATAGCCTACCTGGGAAGATTCAGGGCCTTGAAAGACCCTGTCTCAAGAAACCCAAGGTGGACAGTACCTGAGGAGTGAGTTCCAAGGTTAACCTCTGACCTCCACATGTAAACACACATGAATATGCACCTGCAGACACAGTGTACACATGCACACACAAACACAAAGAGAAATAAAAAGAACCAGGTCACTTTTCTCTTGCTGTGATAAAGAGCCATGTCCAAGACAACTTATAGAAGGAGGGGTTTATTTGGGGCTTCCAGTTCTAGAGGAACAGGAGTTCATCACCATTAATGGGACAACCAGACGAACATGGCTTCTGGAGCAGCAGCTGAGAGCCAACGTCTCAATCTGCCAACAGAAAGCAGAGAGTACAATGGAAGTGGAGCATGGCATTTGAAACCTCATAGCCCACTCGCAGTGACATCCCTCTGGAAAGACCACACCTTCTGAGCCTTCCCAAACAGAGCCACCTAGGGACCAAGTTCTTAAATGCAGAGATTATGGAGGCCATCTTGCTCAAACCACCACACAAGTGTGGATCATTGAATCCACAGGTGTTTATTGATTGTGCGTCAGAACACTTTTAAAGCCTTGACTATTTGTGCCACTTGAATTTTTCTGGCTTCTTGCATGGGTTTGGGGACTCTGATCCTTAGCCTTGCATTGCAAGTGCTTTCAACTACTGGACCTCACTGTTTTCATTCACTTACACAGTTTCTGAATGGTAATGGTGGAAGGTGGAAAGGGGAAGAGAGCCATTTGCCCGGGAGAAGGTAGAGCATTCAGATGACAAGCTACCACAGAGCAGCTGCTTCTCCTAGCAGGATGCGGAGTTGTCCTTTCATTGTCTTTTAAACCTCCCCCTCCTACTTGTCTGTGGGAAATTAGAAGATCATTATTATTGGCAAGACACCTGCTCCCCATAAAGTGCCTGGGGTTTGCAGCGATCAGCAAGGAGAGGAGCCTTGTAATTGGCTCATAAGAATGGCAAGGTATAGAAAGCAGTTAAGGCCTTTTCAATTCGCATGTGCCATTAGTGGGAACTCATTAAAGATATGAACAAAGTAAAGTGTAAATAAAGAGTCCCATTCTCTGTAATTACAACCATACATCTACTGCCTGCTTCCAGGGTTCAGCTGAAAACCTCCCTGTACCAAGGCCACTTAGTCCATGCTCTGTGTCCTTATTTATGTGGGTTCTCAGAGTGTCTCCTATCCATAAACCTGAAGATGTGGCCCATGGACAGATCATGGTGGGCACTCCCCAAATGTCAGTGAGTCCCAGCCAAGGTTACCCTGAGCATGCTTGCGCAGTGTTACAGAATTGAGCCCCTGAGGCCTCTTGGATGTATGACTCCTGCTGTGTGACATGGACCTAGGATCTTTGTAGGTTATTTTTCCTGTGATGCCAACACTAAGGGGGAAACAGGAAGATCATCAGGGCTTGAGAGCTGCCAGAATTGCCAAAACAGAGGCACTTAAAGATCAAGGAAATACCCTACATCAAGGAATGAGGTGGACGCTGACGCCTTCTCTGACCTCTGCAAGTACAGCACACAAATGTATGTAGCATGTGCACATTGAGACACACACACCAAAAAGAACAGAAAAAAAATAATGTTCTACATTTTTGCACTAATTCTTTCTGGCAAGACACCAACAACAAAGGTCTCTTCAGGCAGATAGGGCACCAATGAGAGAGCAAAGTATGATTCCACAAAAGTCTAGCATGGCAAACCAGTGAGTTTACTAGGCTTACTAATACATAACATGAGTAAGAGGCTACTTACAGGACCCTCAAACACTACATCACCACAAAATCTCACCCCAGCACAGATAACCTGATGGAGTTCCATTTACAGTTAACCTTCCACATCTTACATATGCTGGCATCTCTCAAGGTCACCTGAAGCTGAAGAAGGCATGAGAGCAAAGGCTAGACTCTTCGGTGGGGGTCCTGTGGCCTTCCCCTCCTCTCTCCACTGTGGAGTGGCAATAGCTCCATTGCCATTATCACAGACCTGGCTGTCACTGTGTTGTTCTGCTCATCGGTTACCATGGCTGCTGGGCCAAGGGAGTCTGGACTGTAGTGGTGGAAACATGCTGTGCCCAGAAAAGGGGACACAGTAGAACACATACTCTCAAGGGACATGGAGAGGAGGAAACAAACCCTGTTGCTCCTCTTCAGAGCATTTCCTACAGACTCTCACTTCTCTTTGCTCAGTCCTTGTATCAGCTGCATGCCTCATTGCTGAGCCAAAATACCTAACAAGAAGCAATGTAAAGGGGACAAAGGGTTGATTGTTGGCTCACAACTTAAGGGTGCATTGTGTCGGGGAAGGCATGGCAACGGGGACCTGAGGGAATTGTGTACACTGCATCTGCAGTCAGCAAGCAGAGCAACAGAAATACCGGTGCTCAGTTCATTTTCTCCATCTAATTCAGTCCAAGGCCGCAGACAGTAGAATGGTGCCCCCCACATTTGGGGCGGATCTTTACACCTCAGCCAATTGAATGTGACAATTCTTCAGGCACGCCCAGAGGCATGTTTCCTAGGTGATCTTAGATCCTGTCAATTTGACAATATTAATTATCACAAACCTTATCGCAGTTTTATAAGGTTGGATAATTGCTCCCATTTTACAGAGAAAAAGACAGTGTATAACAGGTCCCCAGACCTTAGCACAACTGAAGCCATGTTAGAGGCACCATTCTGACCTTAACACCCAACATGTAGGCTCCAACACCCACCAAAATGGGATCGAAGACCTAATCCATCAACAGTCTAGTCCATAGTACAGGAAAGTCTCTAACTGTACTAACCTGGCTTTATGGCTTCTATAGTTCTACTTCTTGCTAACTGAAGTGTGACAACCAAGATGTGGGTTTTGAGCATAAAAGCAAAGAGTTGTAAGTCTCAGGGCTGCCTGATTTGGGGAAGTTATCCATGAAGCTGCAGACCAGTAATGAAGACTTTCTTTTAAGCTTAAGAGTGTCCACATGGCGATCTCTGGAGGGGTCACTTTACAGCATTCTAGAGATGCCAGTTAGGTCCCCAAAGACTGAGATGATGCTGGGGCACTGGGATCTTAGAATCCCTCTGAGAAGGTAGCACAGAAAACAGACAGTTCCTAGGGGATACACACCCTGAGATGTCCCAGAGCCCCAGAAACTTCTCCTGCCTCTAGCCCTGCACTCCAGAAGCTCCCTACACCTCCATCCTAAAACAGAAAATTACAGAAAGTCACCTGAATCTGTAGCCTCTGGGATAAGTCTGTTTATGACGCATTCTGAATAGGATACTTAGGAAAGGCTAGACATAGTCCTAATTCCAGTGTCCAGGATCTGCATGAGATGTCACTGGACCCCCTGGTTTAAGTCTGTGTAGCAACCACCTCCGGTTGTTATTACTGTCTGCCTATCTGTGTCTCTCTGTGTTTCTGTCAGTTCTGTTGGTTGGAGAAACAGGTCTTAAATGGGTGGACGAGTGACCAGTCTCAAGACTGCTGCCACTAACACCACCTCTGCCCACAAGGTAGGCAAAAACTTTCCATGGGCCCACCTCTGAAGGGGGATAGAGGTGTTGCATGGTGAGGTCTGGCTGGGCATAGCACAACCCAAGGAGGGTTTTGTAGACGAGGATGCATATGGTATCCATTTCTTACCTAGAAAACTCCAGACCTTCTGTGAAATCAATAGGCCTTCCTTTGGAGTCGGGTGGCCCAGTGAAGAATCCCTGGATCCCCCAGATGGCTCAGGCCAGCTGAAACGTGATGACTGGAGACCGCAGTCACCCTGACTAGTTGCCCTATATTGACCAGTGATTTTCTCTGGTGCAAGACCCACCTCCCTCGCTTAAGACCTGGGCCCTCCTGTTGGGGACCCAAATCCTCTTCTTTCAGTCAGGGCTAGAGGAATATAAACCTCAGCCTGTTCTCTGAGTCTAGCCAGAAGTTGACTTTCCCCCTCTATGGTGGTTTGAAGGAAAATGGTTCCCATGGGCTCACAGGGAGTGGCACAAGTAGGAGGTGTGGCCTTGTTGGAGTAGATGTAGCCTTATTGGAGGAAGGATGCCACTGGGGTTGGGCTTTGAGGTTTCAGAAGCTCAAGCCAGGCCCAGTGGCTCACCCTCTTTTCCTGCTGCCTGCAGATCCAGATGTAGAACCCTAGGCTACCACTCCAGCACTATGTCTACCTACACCCCATCATGCTTTCTGACAGGATGATAATGAACTAAGCCTCTGAACTGTGAGCTAGTTCCAATTAATTGCTTCCCTTTAGAAGAATTGCTGTGGTCATGGTGTCTCTTCATAGCAATAGAAACCTTAACTAAGACAACCGCTGTATACACAGCCCAGCACAGCACAGCCATGCCAGGGAAGGTAAATATAGTTCCACTGTCTGAGCTTGTGGGAGAAGAGGTAGTCTCTTCTACTCAGGTCCCCTCTCCCCTCCACATACATAGAGTGGCTCTGGCTATGAAGACTTTGTTTTCAGCTTTAAGAGTATCTCTGTGGTGATCCCTGGTGCACTTGCCTTGCAGCAAGAGGCTACTTTCTGCTGCTGTAATTCTCAAGAGTTAGAGTTGATCAGAGTCAACCAAGGGGACTATGGTAGAAAAGTAAGGTTCAGAGAAAGAGAGAGAATGGAAGAAGCAGAAGGCAGAAAACTGGAGCTGAAGTTACAGGGCATGTTTGAGGAAACCTCATGGTCACAGAAGGTGGGTACTATGTAAGTGACGTACAAAGTTCAGGGCTCTTGTGGCCCATCCTTTTTTTTTCCTTTTATTTTATTTTACAACACCATTCAGTTCTACATATCAGCCACGGGTTCCCCTGTTCTCCCCCCTCCCACCCCTCCCCTTCCCCCCTGCCCACCCCCCCCATTCCCACCTCCTCCAGGGCAAAGCCTCCCCCGAGAACTGCGATCAACCTGGTAGACTCAGTCCAGGCAGGTCCAGTCCCCTCCTCCCAGACTGAGCCAAGTGTCCCTGCATAAGCTCCAGGTTTCAAACAGCCAACTCATGCAATGAGCACAGGACCCAGTCCCACTGCCTAGATGCCTCCCAAACAGATCAAGCCAATCAACTGTCTCACCTATTCAAAGGGCCTGATCCAGATGGGGGACCCTCAGCCTTTGGTTCATAGTTCATGTGTTTCCATTCGTTTGGCTATTTTTTTTTCAGTAATTGAGTAAAACCAAAATTTATTATAAGCCACAATCATCCTAGGGACCTCCATGCTATATATATAGCTTCCATGGTTCTATGGTTTGTGGTCTGATTGTTCTTTATTTTATATCTAGAATCCACTTATGAGTGAGTACATACCATGACTGTCTTTCTGGATTTGGGTTACCTCACTCAGGATGGTTTTTTCTAGTTCCATCCATTTGCCTGCAAATTTCATGCTTTCATTGTTTTTCTCTGCTGAGTAGTACTCCATTGTGTATATGTACCACATTTTTTTTTTCATCCATTCTTCCATTGACAGGCATCTAGGTTGTTTTCAGGTTCTGGCTATTACAAATAGTGCTGCTATGAACACAGCTGAGCATGTATCTTTATGGTATGAATCAGCATTCCTTGGGTATATGCCCAAGAGTGGGATGGCTGGGTCTTGAAGGTAGTTCGATTCCTAATTTTCTGAGAAACTGCCGTACTGATTTTCACAGTGGTTGTACAAGTTTACATTCCCACCAACAGTGGAGCAGTGTTCCCTTTTCTCCACATCCTCTCCAACGTTGACTGTCATTGGTGTTTTTGATCATAGCCATTCTGACAGGTGTAAGGTGGTATCTCAGAGTCATTTTGATTTGCATTTCTCTGATTATTAAGGATGTTGAGCATTTCTTTAAATGTCTTTCAGCCATTTGTGATTCTTGTTTTGTGAATTCTCTGTTTAGCTCTTTAGCCCATTTTTTAATTGGACTGTTCAGTATTTTGATGTCTAGTTTCTTGAGTTCTTTATATACTGTGGAGATCAATCCTCTGTCAGATGTGGGGTTGGTGAAGATCTTTTCCCATTCTGTTGGCTGTCTTTTTGTCTTAGTGACTGTGTCTTTTGCCCTGCAAAAGCTTTTCAATTTCGAGAGGTCCCATTTATTAATTGTTGTGCTCAGGGTCTATGTTGTTGGTGTTTTATTTAGGAAATGATCTCCGGTGCCAATGCGTTCAAGAGTGCTTCCTACTTTCATTTCTATTAAGTTTAGTGTAACTGGATTTATGTTCAGGTCTTTGATCCACTTGGACATGAGTTTTTTGCATGATGACAGATATGGATCTATTTGTAATCTTTTACATATTGAGATCCAGTTATATGGCCCATGCGTTTTATAGTCTCAGGTCTTCCCCAGCTCTTTGGCTCATCCATTCTCAGCAGTGCCTTTCTGTTCCTGAGTAAACTTTCTCTATTTCCTTCATATATCCCTGGTCCAATTATTTGCTCCAGAACACAAGAATCTAGAGATATCAGCAGATGTCCTCTGAGTGCACATCCACACCTAGAAATGTGCTCAAGGGAACTGACCCTGGCCCACCCTCAAACTTTCTGACTCAGGATGTCTCAGCCTGGGGAGGCAGAATTGCATTTCTAGTAAGTTCTGATGTTGGTTTTAAACAGTTTAACCAGAACTTTAATGTGATTTAAGAGATTGGAATGCTGAAGGTCATTCAAAGTTGTAAATCAACACGCTTTTTTAATTCATTGGCAGGCACACCAGGTAGATGGGTCTCAGCAAAGCAAGGTCATCTCTGCTCTAGGTCTCAGGTGCTGTCTAGTAACATCCTTAGCTTTTGTGGGGGTGGAAGCTAAGGGCTGTATTTATACATTCCAAAGAATTTATGAACAGTCACAGTAGGCCACATAGGTTGACAATAAATAGACATTTAAGAGGGCTAATGATACCCCAACGTAACTTGTAAGAGGCAATGGCCTTCAGCATCCCAGTCACTAAAGTTCTGATCAGTCAGTCAGCCTTTGTAGGCACAGCCTCTTTCTCGGAGCTTTAGTTCACAGCTTTTTATAAGAGTTGAGCGATATGACAGTAACATGCTTGCTTATCTCTCCTCTCTGCCATGCTACAGTACATCAAGAAAGCTCTCATCAGGGGCTGGAGCATAAATACTGCTCCTGCAGATGACCCAAGTTTGGTTCCCAGCACACAGTTTGGGTATTCACAATCACCTGTAAATTCAGTTCCAGGGGATTCGGTGCCCTCTTCTGGCCTGCACAGGCAACCACATTCACATGCGCATACCCACATAGAGACACACAATTCAAAAATAAAATAAATTTTAAAGGGAAAGAAGAGGAGAAGGCCCTCGATACTGGTACCTTCCTCTCAGACTTCCCAGCCTCCAGGACGGTAAGAAATAAATCTGTTCTTTATAAATCACCCAATCTCAGCTGCTCTGTTACAGCTGCATTACATCTTCAGAACCACTGGAGTAAGTACAAAGATTCGACACAGACCCATGTCCATGTATAAACCCTTCTCGTGTATGATAATTGACAGGTCACTAAGTCTGGCAGGGTTTCAATTACAACGTGGAACTAACAGTGTCTACTTCCTGCTTTTGCTCAGTGTCTTTGAATAATATGTACAAAGATACAGACAGCAGGCTGTCTGCAGGGCATCAGTGCTGTTAGCAAGACCTAGCCTTCCACCAAAGATACTGTGACTAGAACACGAAGGCCTAAGTGGAAATTCAAGTCTTTCCACGAAGCTTGCATCTTTTCCTCCTAAGTCCCTCCCTATTCCCACACACTATCCTCACCCTCGAAATTCTGATCTACTTGCAGGCTGTACCACACAATGATGCCTGCAATTCTAAATAATGAATCGCATCATCTTCTACATATGTGCATCTTATTACTCAGCTAAGTGTGTCTCTTGGGGAAGAAGACCACATTTTATCTGTCTCTACACCCAACCTGACACACAAGGCCCTGGATGGAGCTGAGAGACCTGATTTCCCTGTCCCACTCAACCCCATCCCTGGGGATCTAAAAAGCACTTAACACCTTCATGGTTGCTCCTTCTCCTCAGATGCCCCTCCCCAATCTCCACATGGAACAATTAGAGTAAGTGCCACAAGGTCAGGCACAGTCTTGTTTGATACTCTGTCCTACAGGAGGTCTTCGGAGGATGTCTGTTATGAGAACAAAGCCCCTAGGCAAGCCCTTAGGAAAGATTTTATTTCGTATTTGCTAAGGGGAAGTTCTGGAAATGGAGAGGAAAACTGGAGGATTTGTTGTGGCAAGTGAATATTGGAGGTCTCCAGGATATTGGAAGTCTCCAGGATATCCGTCTACTTCAGCTCACCCAGAGCAGACTAGGGCTTTGCTTCCTGTCCAGTATAATCAGACAGCTTGTCCAGCTCCATTCTGAAAGGGATCCTTGTTTAAAAAATCAGTTCTACCAACATTTTATCACTGTTCTAAAAGAGCTGATGATCTATGACACTATTCCCAGGGAGACATGAACAAACACCTTTCCACTGTAGATAAGTAACTGTCACAGACCAAATAACAGGAACACCAAAGTCTGACTTGGTAACCCAATGTGTTTATTGGATCCTACAGAAGCATGGACAGCTCAAAGGCAACAGCCTCACTGAAGGCCCACCTCAACATGGTTGATGACTCGTGAAAACTGTAATCCTGACACACTCTGTATGACTTGCAGGCAATTGGGCAGGTCAGAAAGTCCTGTTGCCTCAGCAGGCTTACTGCCTATGTTACCTTAGGAGGAAGGAGCTTTGTGCACTTGGTAAGTTTCAGGGACTTCCTGAGATTTCTGTTATTTCCATGAATCTTGACCAGCTACCTTTAGAATTTTCAGAGTCTTAATTAGACTCCACTTAATTGAAACATTCAGGGTGGAATACTTCACTTGGGAAGAAACTGCAACACAGCAGCTGGTTAAGAACACAAGTCTAGGACCCAAAATCAAATAATTCAGAGCTCCAGGGTAGCAGAAAGAGATGACTCCCTGGGATCATTGACACAGCAGAAGAGTTTAATCAAGTGGTCTCTGTGCTCTGAACCCTGTGTTCTCTGCATCTTTAAAATAAATGTAAGACAAATGGCCTTGCTCAGTTATTGTCCACAAGCCAAAAGGGCCATTTCCTGAAGTGACCGGCTGCTCCCAGCATCTCAGTGCAAAGCCACAGGCTTGAAAAGGGCTTTCCTGTTGTATCTCCAATGCATCGAGGAGTAAGGCACATTCATTGTTGCATTTCCTTTCCCCAGCATCCCTCCCTTTGTACAGGCTGTAAATTAAAGAAAAGAAAGAAAGATGGAGAAGAGGAAGACCGGCTGCAGTTTACCAGACCCAAGTCACGCCCTCCCTACTTAGAACACGTCTTTCAACAGAGCTATTTAAAGTAAGTACACACACAGCTCAGCTCTGCCAGCCCACAGCTTTGTCATGATGGTCAAATTATCCCTCAGCAAGGCATGTGCCCATCCTGAGTGGTTAGGGAGTGTGCCCAACATGAGATCAAAAGTTGAGGGAAGGCTAGGAAAGTCAGTCTAGTCCATTCCCGCTTGCTGTGCAGGAATCAGGGCCCAAGGTGGACAGAGCTGGGAAAGGCAAGAAGCTCAATGAGCTTCTGGCCACCAGAGTCATTACAAGCTATGGGTCATTTACATAACACCCACCTTCTCCCGTATTTGTATGTCACAGACTCTTCTCACACATGTTCTGACCCTTATGTGTAACTCTAGTAGGGATCTGTCTACAGTCTTTCCATAAAATGGCTTCTGGAGAGTGACAGGAGACACTATTAATGATTATTTCAGAACAGACATGGCTGTCCTCGACAGAACAGGATGAATGCACACAGCTGTATATTGATAGACAACATTTAGTAACACATATGAAAGTCTGTGCCATAATGGAAAATCAGCAAAGGGAAGGAATTCCTTTTCAAAGATTGAGCATTTATTTTAAAAAAAGAAAAAGAAAACATTAAGACTTTCAAACAAATATGGGAATATCAAAAGGTGTGTGGCTACCACCATTTTAAACACTTAATAACCTATCCAGTTCAATTAGTCATCGTATTTTCTCTTTTGTCCTTGGTGAAGGGCCTCTTCAGCCCTCAAGGAGAAAAGGAGATATTTTCTCCCATCAATGGTATGAATATTTTAAGTAGACAAAGTAAAAAATATCTTTCAAAGCTTCAATAAAAGAGCTACTCAACTAACCAGGCTCCCTTTATATCCTGGTCATCATTAAAAATTAATCTACTAATTTCACCTTGCAAATAATATTAGAGAAAGCATTATCCTTCTTTAAAAAAAATATATATACAACTTTGTAAAACCAAGATTGAACTCGACCAGGACTTCTAAATTAAAAGAACATAAGCATCTGAAAGATAACTCAGTTGATAAAGTACTTGCTACTCAAACATGTGAGCCTGGATTCAATTCCCAGAATGCATGTAAAAAGCCAGGCATGGTAGCACATGCTTAATACCCAGTGCTGGAGAGGCAGAGACATGTGGATGCCAGAAGCTTGCAAGCCAGATAGCCTAGCTTAACTAGCAAGCTCGGGGTCACAAGGAGACCTTTCCTCAAAAACAAACAAAGGTGACAGGGGATGGGAAGGGTGGATGGCGAAAAGGAACAACACCTGAGACTGACCTCTAACTTCCCACAAGCCCCCACACACATTCATACACACACATATACATATATGTACACACATACACAGAATACAAGTTTTCAACAATGAGAAAGAGTTAAATGCAACCAGATACTTTATACAAGAGACAAATGGTGCAACCATGAAAACTGATCTTCCAGAGTTACATTGACACAGAAAGATGCAGGCTGGAGAGATATCTCAGTGGTTAAGGGCACTAGCTGCTCTTCCAGAGGACCTGAGTTCCATTCCCAGCACCCGCATGGTAGCTTCTAACTTTCAGTAACTCCAATTTCAGGGGATCTGACACCTTCACAACAATGCACATAAAGTTAAAAAAAAAAACACAGAAAGATGCTAATGTGATCTTTTTGCAAGGCAGCAAAAAGCACTGTATCATGTCAAATATGTTTATAATGGGGGAAAAAGCATCCTTCATTTTCAGAAGGAAGCAACCACTGTACTGAAAACCAGGACATAAAAAATCAAGCATTTATGCTTCCTTCTCATTCAAGTTATACCACCATGTTCACAAAAGTACTTAAGGGAAATTTATTTTTAAAGAAATATTCTAGGTGACATTTTACAGAAATATCTATATAATAAACAAAATAGATATGTTGTTTAGGGGATATGAACATGTGAATGCAGGTGCTGGAAGAGGCCAGAACAAGGAACCAGATCTCTGGAGCTGTTGTTACAGGAGGTTGTGAGCTGCTTTGACATGGGTGCTGAAAACAAACTCAAGTCCTTGACAAGAGTAGCCGGTACTCTTAACCACTCAGTCATCTCTCTAGAACCCATTTTGTACCTCATGATGGAAAATAAATGTAGAACATATATTTTACATAAAGGAAACTAGACACTGGGGGTCCCTTGGGGGTGAAGATACTGCCATTTATAAAATAGACTTGATAGAGGAAACAGAACCTGAATATCATCAAGCTTTTAGACCCAAACACTTTACACAAACTACAGGACAGAGGGACATTATAAACTGCTCTAGGGAAGCAATCAGCAGGCCAAGCCAAGACACACAATAGAACAGACCATTGAATTTCAACAAATAAACCCTAAGGGGGGAAAATGCAGAGATCCGTGTTAGCCAAAAGAACCAGTTAGAGGTATGTCTCCATCTGGACTTAAGTAAAATAATAACAATGACCACAGGATGATCTGAGCAGCTTTAACAGTGGTTATGTGAGGAAGTAAGACAGACTGAGCATCAGAAGAACACTGTCATTGTTAAAGGTCTTTCTGTAGAGATCTGCTGCCCTGGTCAGCTTTAATTGTCAACTTAACACAGTCTAGAGTCACTGAGAGGAAAGCCTGACTGAAGGGTTGCCCACATCAGATTGGATGGCTTCTGGGCATCCCATAGGGTCCAGGCTTAACTGTTCGTTAATGTGGGAGGACCCAGCCCATGGTGAGCCATGCAGGTTCCTAGGCAATGAGTCCTCACCACAGAAGAAAGCTAACTGAGCATGAGCAAGCAAACCAGCCCACATCTTCCCTCCATGGCTTCTACTTCAAGCCACTGCTTGAGTTCCTGCCCCGACTTCCCTCAGGGATGAACTGTGACCTGGAAGAGTAAGCCATATCAGTCCTTCCCCCCCTCCCCAAAGTTGCTTCTAGTCAGAGTGTTTTATCACAGCAACAGAAACCAAACCAGAACATACACTGAGATGATAATTCCTAATAAAATATCCGAATCGTAGGATTCACTTTAAACTAATCTCAGTTGAGTGTACATCAGGGTAGAAACGTACCATGAGTGGCTACAAAACAAGGTTCAGTATAGGACTTAGTTTATTTCATCATCAGTCTGCACTTTTTAGGATCAGCAGAGTTTTTAAAGTGAAGCTGCAGGAACTGGACAGGACATATCTAGAATAATCTCACCGTGGAAGAAAGCAAAGGACACATCCACCTCCATGTGAGGCAGCTTGGGAAGAAAATAAAACAGTAGCTCACTGAAATTCCTGGGTAGGATGAATAGGGATATTTTCTCTATCTACCCTTCTTCCCTGCTCAGTTTCTAACAAGCAGACATTTTCAGGAAAAGTGAGGTGAAGGCTATCGCTTGAGGGTTGAACTCTTCCTGGCATGCACATACACAAAAAGGACAAATAAGCTGCTCAATCCTTTTTTGAGACAGTGTCTCTCTCC
The DNA here is from genome assembly GCF_049852395.1 of Peromyscus maniculatus bairdii. Lineage (NCBI taxonomy): Eukaryota > Metazoa > Chordata > Mammalia > Rodentia > Cricetidae > Peromyscus > Peromyscus maniculatus. Next base: position 13,372,423 of record NC_134862.1, read on the forward strand.
ATAGTTCCGTCTGTCCTAGGATGCTCACTATGTAGACCAGGCTGGCCAGATCCGACTACCTCCAAATTAAAAGCATGAACCACCATGCCCAGCTACTTCCAATTCTTTATACAACTGTTATCCCAGGGATGCTTGTGAGCAGAATTGTAGAGTTAAGTGGGTGGGAAAAGGCTTAATTGCTTTGTTAATCTTTTCCTGGGGTTTGGAACTGTAAGGCACCTTGCCTGGAATAACATAACATCTGAGATCGTGTCTCACAAACCTTCAAATAAGCAAAGTGGCATGTTTCACAGGTGTGACAGAAAGAGCATAATAGGACCCATTAAATATGAAGCATGAGGATTCCAAAGGTTACTGGATAAATAATGTTGTCTAACAAAGTGAAACTAGAGTACGAGGCGACTGAAATTAGTCAGCCAGACTGAAATTCCTTCTGGAATCCCATCCCTGGCTCACTCTGGGCCAGCGGAGCTGTCCCTGCAACAGGCTTTAGGCCGTGAGCTCAGCATCACCCAAGAGTGGAGCACAGATAACAGACCGAGCATCTCCTACTGCGCATGTGCTCCAACGGGCTTCAAGGGGTTGGGCTTAACGTTAGAGTCTGGTGGAGAACATTGGAAATAAGGACTACAAGGGATTTCTGGTTGGACTTTTGGGGGAGAATGAAGGTTTATTTATGGCTTTTTTTATGTTTTTAGTTTTTTTTTTATGTTAGCACAAGAAATGATGGGCTTCATACGGCATCTTTATACAAATCTGTCATTAAATCGTGTTCTCAATGGTTCCTCTTCCCCACTGTCCCTCTCCTAACTTCCTCGTCCCTCTATCTGCATCCTTTTCTTCCCGTTAGTCCAAAATTTTCCTTTCTCAGTACACATATTCTATCGTTCTGTGTCTCAACCTTGTTATGATCTCTTCCTCCCTCTGACAATCCCCTTTCTAGTCCCATGACCTACACACACACATGCACATATATTCACACACATACACATCATTTCAAATCTAGGTTCCGTGTATGAGAGAAAATGTGGCATTTGTCTTCCAGCTTCACTTAACTTTTCCAGTTACTTCTACTTTTCAGTTACTTCTACTTTTCTGTAAATGTCATGTTTTAATCTTTCTTTAGGCTCATAGGATTCCATTATGACATACCACATTTCTTTATCAGTTCATCCTTAGCTTGATGAACAGCTAAGCTTGTTCCATCGCCTGGTTATTGTAGAGCACCAATGAACATAGTCCTAGTTATTTTTCTATTGCTATGCTAAGACACCATGACCAAGGCAACTTAGAAGAAGAAGGGTTACAGTTTCAGGGGGTAAGTTCATGATCATCATGATGGACAACAGGCAGTCATGGCTCTGGAGCAGTAGATGAGATCTCACATCTGATCCACAACCACAAGACAGAGAGAGAGAGAGAGAGAGAGAGAGAGAGAGAGAGAGAGAGACAGAGACAGAGACAGAGACAGAGACAGAGACAGAGAAAACTAACTGGGACTGGTATGGACTTTTAAAACCTCAAAGCCCACCCCTAGTGAAACACCTCCTCCAACAAGGCCACTCCTCTTAACCCTTCCCAAATAGCTCCACCAACTTGGGACAAAGTATTCAAATATATAAACCTATGGGAGGAATTCTCATTCAAACTACCATAAACACAGATGAGCAAATATCTCTGTAGTATTCTAACTTAAAGTCTTTCAGTTATATGCATAAGAGTATGTGTGAATGACTGGGTCACATAGAACTTCACAAATTTCCACTTCTAAGTTTATATTCTCACCAGCACCACCAGATAGTAATCTAGTTAATGAGTTCTCTCTCTCTCTCTCTCTCTCTCTCTCTCTCTCTCTCTCTCTCTCTCTCTCTCTCTCTCTCTCCTTGTTTCATTTCTGACAAAAAGGAACTTAGGAGAGAAAGGGGCTCACTTCCCTTTACATGTCTAGGTTACATTCGTCATTGTACAAAGTCAAGGCAGGAACTTCATGTAGTCACATCATATCCATGGTCAAGAGCATAGAGTAAAGATTGTAGACATTGCTCACGTGATTATGCTCAGTTCAATTTCTCCACCCATTACAGGTCAGAATCACCTGCCTAGGGATTGATGCTCACACTGGACTGAGTCTTCCCACATCAATTAACTTAATTAAGACAATGCCACAGACACAACCACAGGCCAACCTAGTGTAGACAGTCCCTCAAAGATGGTACTGGAGTTTAGGGGAATCATTTCAAGGTTTCCAAGTGACAGCAGGGATGTGGGGGTTCTCTCCTGGAGTTCTTAGTCACGTTAGAAAGACAATTTAAAATTTTAAACTCTGGTTCTCCTGGTGGGCTGTAAACAAAAACATTCTTGGAAGCTGAGCATAAAATCTCATTGTTTATGATTAGGAGCATGAGGCAATTGCAAAAGTTATATCGACTTGGGAACGAGGCCCTCTGTGTCTACCAGGAAAAGCATATTAGCTGATAAAGACAGAGCCGAGGAAATCCACAAGGTATATATAGTTAAGGGCTCAGCACAGGCTTGGAGAAGAAACAGACCTGGGGACTGGAGAGATAGCTCAGTAACTAAGAGCATTCTTCTCTTGTAGAGGCAGCCTCACACAAGGGGGCTTAGACAAAAAAAAAAGAAAAAGAAAAAGTTAGGGAAAAGTGTCCGTAGACAGAAACAGAAAGAAGAAAAGAAAACAACCGTACTCTCGCCTGAGTAATGCAGAAATGCAGGCAGTCTCACACAGCTGTGTGGCTGTGGTCCTGCAAGTTAATGTGCTAGGGGCAGGGATTCTAGAAAGAAAAAGTACGGTAACTCATTAAAGGGATAATTATGTCTAACTCAGCTTAAGGTGACCTGCATTTCTAGAGTGGTCTCTCGGCTAGGTGATTGACCTAGTTGACTGAAATGTTAGGATCCTACCCAGGCTAGAGATTCTGTTCTCTTGACTGGTTTTTCCTTTATCAGCATTTACTGTGGTTCTAACATTGAGACTCTGCCATATTCTTCCCGCTGCCCTGGATCTGACAAAGCCCATTAATCCATCGATGATACAAACAGAAAGCAGGCATCTCCAAGCCAGGAAGAGGCTCCTGGTGAATCTCAATCTCAGACTTTGAATGGACAGAAACAGTGAGAAAACACGCGTCTATTGTTTGAGTCATCCGGTCTGCACTGCCTCATTACAACAGCTTATTCAGGCTGTCACCCGAATGCATACTTCTGCATGTCTTCTCAGAAAGACCTTCACATTCCTGTCTGCTTCACACAGCTTATGTGTCTTTACCTACCAGAGTCAGAGAAACCCCTTTGCATCCCTTCAGCCGTTCTTGGGGTGCCCTTCCAATCACGCTGCAGCCAGCAACATTACCACTAGGAAACAAGCCGGACAAGTGGAACCTTCATGTGGTTTGGGTTCCGCATGCACTGAGGAAGCACAGCCGAGCATGCGCACAGGGCCTCGGTGTTCACCATTAGCTGTTGGCCCTCCCCTGCGCACTCACCCCACACCAAGGCTCACAATTGGGTCATCAGAGTCTGCTGCAGCACTGAGCTTGGTGTCTTTGTACACAGCCATATGAGGGCCTGGCCAACCTGTTGCACCATCTGTGTCTCTCTGTAGTCCAGGACTGCATTCAAGGGAGAAGGTGGCAGTAACAGACCCAAGGATTGTCCTCTGCCTCCGGAAGTTCCTCCTTATGGATTCCACCATGTTCCCACACACAGGCCATACTGCACGTTCACTGTTCACTCCAGGACCTCAACCTGCTCTAAGTCTAAGATTCCTGGGACTGTCACCTCGTGTCTGGTCATCATTCCCTACCGGGCTGAAAAGAAATTGACTTAAGGTCTCCAAGAGACATCTTTGTGTCACCCGTTTCCTGACCACTGCTGGTAGAGACTCTCAAAGCAGTTGGGTAAGGGGGAGGAGACTTGTCTCTCAACTCTCCAGCATGCCCCCAAGGCTGAGGCCTCTCAGTCCAAGCAAGGCCGTAACAGCTCTTCCCACCTACTGCTAACTTTCATTTGAAACACTTTCTCATGTAAAAACAAATTAAAGAATATGGCTCAACTCAGAATTTTAAAATTAATTACTAGTTGTACAATTGTACAGGATATTATGTGATGATGCTGTTGATATATGCAGTACATAACATTCAAGTCAAAGTAGTTAATATTCTAGACTCCTTTTTAATTTTTATTAACACATAGGAATTGTATGTATTTCTTGGATAGAATGTGTTGTTTCATTAATGTATTTTGTGTGTATTATGTACATGTGATGGGGGGTGCACATTCATGTGTGTATGTGTACATGTGGAAGCCAGAGGTCAATGTTAAGTATCTTCTTTTTATATTTTGAGACAAATTCTGTGTGATTCTGGAGCTCTGAGAATCCAGGAAAGCAAGACTCTGTCTCGGTCTCCCCAACTATGGGATTGCAGGTACACACCACCGTGCCCAATCTCCCCATGGGTGCTGGGACTGCACTCCAGCCCTCCTGCTGCTCAGTGAGCACATCCCTATCTCCCTAGCCCCACAATAATGAGTTTTTAAAGAATAAAAATTCAGCCATTCTGTCAAGGGGGAAGGAGTGGCAGTCTGCATGGTCTCTCCTGATGTTGTCCACCAGCAGCTCCTGCTCAGCCCTTCTCCCCAGACACCACATCTAAGGGACAAGGATGAGGAGGACACACTTTCCTTTCCATTGGACCAGGGGATGAGCATTTCACCAGGGGACAGGCACATCCAAAGCTTGGTGTGGTTTGTAAAGCAGCTTTGTAAAACACCTTCCACTGTGACAGGCCTCTCTCTCTGGGCTTTTCACGGACCTCCTGATAATACACTGGCTCTGAACTATTGTCTGGCTTCAGCACCTACAGGATGCTAGCTAGCCCTGAAGTGAGTCATACAGTGGGAAAAAATAAGATCATGGGTACAAGAGTTTGAAAATGAAATCTAATTTTTTTAGTAGATTTATCTAGATTGTGACCAAAGTTTTTGTATTTTCTTAACTGATGGAAGCAAGAGTTGGATGGAATTTGGAGTCTGAGGGACTGAGCATGGTACCTCATCTCACTCTCAACAGCAGGGTGAGTGAGTGGCAGGACACAGGGACCTCAGGTATACTGTGCAAGAGGAAGAACACTATTTTGCAGGGATGCTGTGGCCCTTTTGAAATGTAAGTGTTTCTAGGAGCAATGAGAGAACCCTTGCTATCATCCAGCATGGGACAATAACTACAAAGCCAGGCCCTGGGGACAGATTTGGGGATTTGAATCCTCATGAGTGACCTTGGGAGGCCATCAATCCTCTTCTTGAGTCTCTTTCCTAGCTGAGAAATTTGGACATCACAGTACTTTGCTCACGGGTTTGCTGGATGTGTTAGGGGAAGTAATGTGAGCAAGATGGTGGTGCATGCCTTTAATACCAGCCCTTGGGAGGCAGAGGCAGGTGGACCCCTGAGTTCGAGACCAGCTTGGTCTACAGAGCGAGTTCTAGGACAGCCAGAGCTACACAGAGAAACCCTGTCTCCAAAAAACAAAAAGCAAAAAACCAATGGGTGAGGTGATATGTAAGTCGGTTAACACAGTGACTATTACATTGTCAGCAATGGATAAATGTCAGCATAACTGTAAGTATAGCTCAGCTGGTAGAGTGCTTGCCTAAAAACTACAAGACCCAGCCCCAGCATTGCATAAACCGAGTGTAGTAGCACATGTCTGTAATCCTAGCACTTCAGGGGTAGAGGCAGGAGGATCAGAAGTTCAAGGCCATCTTTGGCTACATGAGCTTGAGTCCAGCCTGAGCTTCTTGAGAATCTGAGTCAAAAAATGAAAATAAATGTTAGCTAATATTAATCTATAGTTCCTATGTATAAATTAGTCATTTGGCTCTGATAGAAATTTAATTATGGTTATTTCTATTTAAACTTAATTTCAGCTTCTTCTAATGGCTGCCTGTCTGTTCTTTAACATTAATGTCAACTTTCCTCACATCAAGGGCAGCTGCAATGGTAGTTTCACACTGCCACCACATGCCTCCACTTCCTGGGACACCTGCATCCCACACACACAGTGAAGAGGCTTTGCTTGGTCCTAAGTTTAGCTGGTGACCTGCCCTTCGTTTTGACTGGGAACCAACATGGGAAGTTGCTGGACACTCAAGTCCAGGGCGTTCTGCAGAGGGCACGGTGAATAGAACTGGAATCCTGTCCCTTTCTAGTGGCTATAAATTTGATATGGTCAAAAAAAGAAAAAGAAGAGAAGCAGTTAAAGATTTAATGGAAGCCTGTCTCCAGCGTGGAAAGAAGAGTAAAAAGAGAGAGCTTATTGACATTTTTACTGCCTCTCAAGAGATGCATGTCTGGCCCAAGGGAGAGAATCGGGGAATCTATCAGCATTGGAAAATGGATGAGGTACAGATCAACCTCTCTCCCGGGAAAGTGGAGCTGGGCAGCCTCCCCTTCAAGATGTTTGCAAGCGAAAGCCAGCCCTGCTCCAGGACCTACAGTGCCAATAAGGGCTCAGCTGGGCTGGCATTTGATTAAAAATCTATAAAAAGCACAAGCTTTTTATATTCCATTACCTCAGACATGGCCAGCTTTGGAGACTTGAGGGCGAGTCTCCCTAACACAGAGTGGGTGAATTGAATCGCAGCTTCTCTGAGGACTGTGTGAAAAGAGCAGGAGTCTCACCCCTCTGAAACGCTTCCTCCACCACCAAAGAGTAGTTCCTTAAGTTCTCCTCAGCCCGTCTACCTTCTGATTCTTCTTTTTAAAATTTAAATATGGTGAAAATGATAGTGAAAAGAAATTATACAGTCATGATTGGCAAGGGCACAAATGGCTTCTCTAATCCCTGAGCCCTTAGGGTGAGGGAAAGTGTGTCAGCAGGCTGGGGAGGTGGTTTGCAGAAACATTTGCTTTGCAAGTGTGAGAATCTGAGTTTTTATCCCCAGAACCCATGTATGGTCAAGTTTGGCATATTTATAATTCTAGTGCTCCTACCACGAGAAAGGAAATAAAGGTGAGAGAATCCCAGAAGCTCATGGGACAGCCAAGCTGGTATACACAGCAGCAAATAGCAAAGAAACTGTCTCAAAAAATATAAAAAGAAATATCTGAGGCTGTCCTCGGACCTCTACACACCACTGTGATATGTATACACCCATACTCACATACATGAGTGCTTGCACAAACACACACACACACACACACACACACACACACACACACACGCACGCACACATGTCATAAGCATAGATAAAAAAAATTAATTAAATTTTGATATTGAAGAAGAGATGTGGTATCAAACAGATTGGAGAGATGGTCAAAGTCCACACTTTCACCTAAAATGTCAAGCTGTGGCTGAAGGGCCAGCCAGAAACTACATTTCCCAACCTTCCTTCCATGTGGGTAGAGTGCTGCATTTTGCCAGGAGAATGTGGGTAAAGGTGGTAGATGCTCCTTCACTCCCATGTGGTAAATTACTTGGTGAATGCTCCTCCACACTCTGTCCCCACATGCCAGCTGGAGGGCACCACGTTGATCTTGTATAACAAAATGGCAGAGCCACATTGAAAGCTTCTTGGGCACTTTGGAAGAGAACATCCTCAAACAGGATGGACTGGGAGGGTAAACTCGCCAAGAGGAGTGCACTGATCTGCAATGGTGTCATCCCAGCTACAGCTGTGAAGAGCAAGGGCTCAGACTGGGAGTCGGGATTGTGGTTCACTAAAATGCTTCCTTTGCTAAAATGAGGACCAGATTTTTTCCCCAGGACCTATGTCTAAAGCCAATCATGGGAACGCACACTTGCAATCTCAGCCGTGGCAAGGCAGAGGCAGGATGATTCCAGGGCCTTGGTGGCAAACCAGTCTGATTGATAAGCTCCAGACCAATGAGAGATCCTATCCCAAATGAAGTGAACATCATTCCTGAAGATGACACCAAAGGTTTTCCTGCATCCACAACATGTATGTATGCATGTCCACATGCATCTACATACATACAATGATGCACACATACAAACAAAAATATGAAAAAATAATATTCATACAACACCCATCCCAGTTAAGTCATGTGAAGCCATGTGAGAGCATAAAGAACAGAAATCCACTGTCCCAAATAGGACTTGTTTTACCAAAATCCTCTTTTCCACTTTGGTTTAAAGTGATGGATTCTCCTAATTTTTATTTGGTTTTCACTGAACATGAGAACCATACCAGATCCAGTAGATGGCTTAGTGGGTTAAAGTGCCTGCTGCCAAGCCTGATGACATCAGTTCAATCCCCAGGACCCACATGTTACCAGAGACCCAACTCCTACAGTTCTCCTCTGACTTCTGTTGTGGAATATTATTTTAACTGTTCAAAGATGTGTTGCATCTGTTTATGCTGCAGAATATGACTTTAACTGTGTAAATGTGGGTTACTTTTGTTTATGCTACATTTGTTTAACAATGTAAGGATGTATGTTTAATTATGTAAAGATGTGTTGCACCTTGCCTACCTAAGGTACCTGATTGTTCTAATAAAGAGCTGAATGGCCAGTAGCTAGGCAGAGAAAGGACAGGTGGGGCTGGCATGCAGAAATAATAAGTAGGAGGAGAATCTAGGCTCAAGAGAAGGAAGAATGAGAGAGAAGGAGGAGGAGAGAAGAGGGAATGCTGGGGGCAAGAAGCCAGGCAGCCTCCAGCCGGTCAGACACAGACGTAGTGAAAGTCAGTTATACAGAAAGAAAAGGAAAAAGTCTCGAGGCAAAAGGTAGATAAGGAGAAAGAGTTTAAGTTAAAAGAGGTAGCCAGAAGCATGCCCAAGCTAGGCCAAGCATTCATAACTAATAAGAAGTCTCCCTGTAGTGATTTGGGAGCTAGTTGGTGGCCCAAAAGAAAAAGCCTTGTACAGACTTCTACCCACAAACTGTAGCACAAGAATATAAACAGAAAATAAACACAACCATTACCAATAATATGCAGTTTATCCTAAAATTTCTTTGCAAATTTGGACATACAATTCCACCAAAACATTATCCTAAATCCACACTCATACCAATACACTCATTTTAGCAGTCTGTAAACCTCTGACCTGGATTTAAATCAGGTAGTGTGATAGTTACTATGTATGGCTACTTTACAGTATCTGGAAACACCTGAGAGACAAATCACTAGGTATGTCTGTGAGGGAGTTTCAAGATTAGGTGAATTTAAGTGGGAAAACCCACCCCAAATGTGGGTGACACTATTCCATGGACTGGAGTCCCAGACTGTATCAAAAGAAGAAATGGAGCTGAGTGTGGGTCATCGTTCTCTGCTTCTGGGGCCACGCCTTCCCTTCTGTGATGGACTGTATCTCCTGGAACTGTGCGAGCAGAATAAACCCTTTCTCCTTTAAGATGTTCTTGTAGGTCACAGCAACAAGACAGGTGCCCAAGATCAACAGGAAAGTGAAATCAGAGGGCTGTTGAGATAAGTATCCCGTGCCTGGGTCTACTGCCCTCAGGGGCACAGTGTAGTCCACTCACTTCATACCTTCTGTTGAATAAAGAAATGAAATGTTAATCAAAGTTGTCCACTCTCTATGTCAATCTATCAGTCTGTCTTCCAAGTAACTTCCATACAAGCAGAATTCACTCATTGCCATTCTCTGTAAACACATGGGAGCAGGTGTCTGTGTGTACATCAGCTCAAATAAAATTCTCCTTCATCAGAGTTTGGTTTAAGAGTTAGTCCTCACTGAGATGCAGGCATGGACACACTGTGTCCACAGTTAGGAAACAAAGAGAGATGAGTTTCGTGCTCAGCTAACTTTGTCTCTTTTTTTTTGAAGTCTGAGACTCTGGCCTGTGGCGTAGTGCCTCTCACATTTAGGGTAAGTCTTCCTATCTTAAATGAACCTAATGTAGAAAATCCCTCATAGCTGTGCCCACAGAGAGTCTCCAGAGTGATTCATGATCCTATCCTGCTAACAATATGTATTGATCATCACAAATATGCTGAATGGATTTCAAACATACACACATGTGATATATTTTATAGAACAACTATACTCTGTGTTCTTGGAGGAAATAACTCTAGCTCACTTAGGCAGAAATAAACTTACTCATAATGCATTAGCTGGCTCATGGAATCAATATGGGAGCTCTCAGAATCAGGCTTAGAAGAAAGAAAAGCTAAGAGAAAGGGGGCACTGGAAGATTGTTCCATGAGAGGATTCCTCTTAACACCCTGTCCACATATCAATGATACATTGTCACTGGATTCTTGTCCCTATCTCAGCCACAGAGAATCATCTCAGCAGCTCTTGGCCTACGAGTTGCTTTTATGCTGTTATGCTAACAATTATGACCAAGACCACTTATAGAAGAAGAGATTATTTGGGCATATAGTTACAGAGGAACTATTCAAGGGGATGTTCTTATATGGTGTGTAGCCCAACAGTGCTACCATAGTGGATTAAAACAGACTGTTTACTGGTTAGAGAGAAAGAACAGTGTGTTGGTCAGTCTTGGGCTCTATCTAGAGCAGGACTGCTCACACTCAGAGACAGCTCACTATTCCTACATGACCCTCAGCAGATTACATCTGATCTCTGTGAGTTTCCCATATGTAACCTAGAGATAAAAAGAGCTATCCCGAGGCAGCTCAGTGGGAAGGTGGCTGCTGAGCAAGCCTGGAGGCCTGAGTCAGACCCTGGGGCCCATGTAAAGATGGAATGAGAGAGGTGACTCCATGAAGTTGTCCTCTGATCTTCACACATGTACCATGGCATGTGCACCTACACACACACACCCCATACACATGCACATATGCACACACACGCACACACACATTTAATAATGACAGTAATAAGTAAATACATTTTAAAAGTTCTCCTCCCTCATAGGTTATCATGAGATATTGATGAATTTTATATATATATATATATATATATATATATAATAGAATAGAGCTAGGGAGAAAGTTCACTTGGTAAAGTGCTTGCCTTGAAAGCATGAGGACCTGAGTTAAATCCCCCAGAGCCAACCCACAACACAAAGTCTGGGCATGGTGGTGCCCATTTGCAGTCCCATTGCTGGGGAGTCAGACCAGCAGATCACAGGGCCACTGACCAGTCAACCTAGCCTACTTATCTGGTTCCAGGCCTGCGAAAGGTGCTGTCCCCCAAAATAGTGGATAAGTTGGGTGACCCCTGAGGAAAGGCACCCAATGCCAGACTCTGGCTTCCACGTGCATGTGCACAAATATGTGTGCACACCTGCGCGTTCATAATACAGAGACAGAGACAGAAGAGCCTTAAATCGAGTTTGCTGTCATTATCCAAGAGCCACAGATTCTCGAGCAGAGAACACAGCATGTTCTAATGACAGACATTTCAGGCATCCACAGTAAGTTCAGAGGATGGAGGAGATGGACAGAGCTAGATCCCTCCATCAGTAAGTCCTCCTGTCCAACCAAATTCACACCATCCCCAGGCATCTCCTCTTTAGAACTCAAGGAGCCTTGAGAGAGCTGACAGGCAGAGAAGTTTGGTTTTGTCTCCTGATCTGGGATGTTAGGGTCGCCTCTGATACCCAGCGATGCCCAATGTGTCTCTCATTCCATTTAGCTTATAATAGCAGATATGAAAATTTCATATGATGTTCTGTTTTACTCTTGTGAAATATTAAACATCAATAAATTATTAAGCCCAATGGAAAACACTGAAAATGTTCTCAGATTTTAATAAGTGACTCTTGAGCAATGGGTCATTTAAGGACTGTTTGGGGGCATCAGCCTCCTATAGAGGCTTCTTTTCATTTTCTCACATTATCTGACCTCCTATTCTGGGATTCCAGCTACAGATAAATGCACAAAGAAGTGGTTCTATGTGGGTAACTGCTTTAGAGATGAGCACGAGCCAGATATAGAACCTGCCTATTGCAGGAAATATGAGACCTGGACAAAACTGGGCCCAAACTTGGCAAGAACACAAACTGTGGGAGATGTCCCCAAAGTGACCTTTTCTCTTGACCTGGAAACAGAGATGCGAGTGCACCTGGGTTGTGGCCATGGAAGCTAGCTGATGGCTAGGAATAGATGTCTGAGGAATTTCAGAGTCACAGAGGCAGGTCTGTTTTCATGGGAATCTGAGGGGATGCCTGAGGGGTCCAACGGCAGGAGGATCCCAGCTCAACTGAAGGTTGGCTCCAGGGCAGATCCTCCCTGAGTATAGCTTCCACTGAGAACACACACACTGTCTCAGCTTTGCTGACCACATCTTTGTACCCCAGCTGCTGGCTATACATCCAGACAGGAAAACAGACCGATCCAAAAAGTCCTGGAAAGTCAAGAGTACATCTTAGGGCTTTGTCTGAAATCCCTACACAGCTCAGTACAGGAGCACGGTTGGTCACAGGTATTTGGTCACAGCAACAGAGGTAACTATTACAGCTGCCATGTACACGCCGCTTCCCTCTTGTCCCCTCCTAACTGTGGGTCCTCACGGAGAGGAACCCCCTGTACTGATGAAAGCTGTGGTCTCACCGTCCTCAGGGATGCAGGAGGCAGAGGCTTCTGGGGTGACACCAGGAGCCAAGAATAGAGTGTGCCAACAATGAGCCCAGAAAGCACTTGTGAGCCCAGCCACCCACTAGCCCCTCTTCACTGACTGGCCCAGCTGACATGCCCAGCCTCACCAATGCAGGCTGATCTCTCACACAAATCAAAAATACTCCCCTTCTTGGACACTTTATTTGAGATTGATTATTTTCTAAGTTACTTGTGATGGGAAACTTGACTTCTACTTTTCATAATTGTCAAAGTTTTAAGTCTGTGGAGTCTGTAGTCCCTCTGACAACATAGTGTGACACCCTTGGGCAGTGCAGCCTGTGTGACGATTCACCGAGACCCTGCACAGCCTTCTGTATACTGAGGCTTGCGTGGCATCCAGAAGCCAAGTCTCTTTCCTCAGTTTCCGTGTGTGTGAGTGTGTGTGTGTGTGTGTGTGTGTGTGTGTGTGTGTGTGTGTGTGTGTGCAGACTCACAGGTGTATAGGTGTACATGCACATGTGTGTCATGCATGTGGAGGTCAGCGGTCAACCTCAGATGTCACTCCTCAGAAACCACCCACCTTCTTCCTGAGACAGGTCTCCCACAGACTTGAGCACACCAAGTAGTCTGGACAGGCTCTCCAAAGAGCCCCAGGGACCTCCTGTCTCTGCTGCCCCTGCACTAGGCTAAAGGTGTCTTTCTAATCATCGCCAGAGCCAACACAGAGAGAGAGCTGCATTCCAGAAGCATTTACTCAGCTAGCCAGCCCCAGAGGCTCTCTACCTGGCAGGCAGGCCTTTTAAGTTCCGGATCACACCAAGTCTGCCAAAGCCGACCCTGAAATGGATGGCTTGTCCGACATCAAAAATGCTTGTTTCACTCTGTGTGCACTTGGTGTGACACACAGTGAGCCCAGGACTAGGGAAGCAAAGTGCAAAGATTTTCCTCCTCAAACACATAGAGGGCCAAAGGTGCATAAATTGGTCTCAGTTCTGGAGACAATTTTAAATATGGTGGTATGCAGAGAGGGACCGATGCTCCTAGGTTGAGAGCCTGTTTCTCTGTATATTATGTATCCTCTTTGCTAAGGAAAGTGAGTCAGTCCAGATTTTGTTATTCCTCTTAGCTCTGTCTGCAAGGACTCAGAAAGCATCCTTCTTCCCTAGGGAGTAGAAGCTAATGGATGTCTAATTCAATAGCTCTCACGTTGTAAAGTGCTGGCTAATAAAAAGCAATTATAGAAGATTCAGTGGAGACCTTTCCATCTACACTCCCCTGATAAAAGCTCCATCCATCCCAAATGCTACACACTCACGTGGGTCTGTGGGTCTGTGGGTCACAGTGGCTGGCTGGGCTCTGATCCAGAGTCAGTACCCAGAGTGCCCACACTCCATCAAGTGTCATTCTGCAAGCTCCAGTCTGGCTGGTTTCTTCCTCTTGATGCCCTTGATGACATTAAGCCGTTCACCATAACCTGGCACACCCTCAGGGGTGGACACTGTATTTTGCATTTTGTTTCTAGTCTCTGTACAGAGAGAACACTTGCTGCATCTGGTCAGCGTGTACTTAGATCTGAGTCAAGTGTACAACCTGTCTGTGCTGGTGACAGACTAGGAGATGAGCCTCTGGGCCTGTCAGGCAGGGAGTTTCTAGATTGGGTTAGTTGAGGCGGGAGCCCAACCTAAATATAGGTAGCATGATCCCATGGGCTGGGGTCATGGGTTGAATTTAAAGCAGTGAGATTAAAAGTCTGGTACTCAGTCGGGCAGTGGTGGCACACACCTTTAATCCCAGCACTCGGGAGGCAGAGCCAGGCGCATCTCTGTGAGTTCGAGGCCAGCCTGGTCTACAGACCAAGATCCAGGACAGGCATCAAAATTACACATAGAAACCCTGTCTTAAAAAATAAAAAAAATAAAAAAAACCCTCTGGCACTCACCCTCACTCTACCTCCTGACCGTGGATGCAACATGGCCGGCTGCCTTGCACTGCTGTTACTAATCCTTGCCCACCAGGATGTGCTGTAACATGGAACTGTGAGCTTTTATCAGGTCTTTGTTACAGTAATGAGAAGCATAACCAAGATAATAAGTTACTCAGTGTTCTGTTCTTGGGGCGTGATTTCCGTTGCCACAATCAGAACAACTAAGACTTTTGTTGCTAAATCTACATGTCCAAAGTCCTACAGATCCTGATTTCAAAGTCTGTGCTCTTGAACAACATGATTGTATCCAACATGTGAGCTTTCTGACTTGGCCTCAGCTTTCCCTCCTTCTAAGTGGTCCCACCCCCACCCCACCTTCCACTTTCTGCTTCTCCTTCATGGAGGAGTTTCACAGAGCCGATCCAGTTATCTCCCCAAAGCCTAAGACTGAGGTGTCCCAGCCAAAGAACCCTGGGCACCCCATTCTAGGCCACCCAAAGAAAGTACTTTAGTTGCTCGCCCCCTGGGGAGACTTGGCAGCCTTGGGACACTCCAGGAATGGACAGGGTGGCACCCTAGCTATGTTCAGACACATCCAGTGACAGGCTGGACTGTGGAACCAAAATAAGACCAAAATGCTCTCACCCCAAAACTAAAGGCCTAAGACTGCTCCTTTTAGCTACAGGCCATAACTTACTGGAACAGGCCAGAAGTTACTGAGACCAGTCAGTTCAGATTCCAGAAACCAGGAAGTGTAAAAGTACAGAGCCACAAGATAGTCACAAGGTAATGCCTGCCAGACTATGGAAACCAGGACTCTCCCTGGTTTCCAGGGTAACTGACCACAGAAATGCCCCCACCTGAGGGCAGCCAATGAGAAATGGTGGCGGGCTTCCACTCCCTTAGAAGTAATTTCTAGAAGTCCCTAGAAGCGAGCCAATCAGAATTGTACCTGTACTAGCACCCCTAAATGATGTAACCTTGTGACTTTTCCCTTTAAAAACTGAGCTTGCAGACAGGTGGGCGCTTCCTCCAGCCTCCACTACGTTGGATGTATTGGACAAAGTCCCTGCCTAGGCTTGTATTGCTTTTGGATATCCAGAATTAAACCTTGCTTTTGCATTCCAGCATGCTCATCTTTAGTGGTCTCTCTGGGGGTCACGATCTGGGCACAACAGGACCACTATCCCTCCCACCACTCCTACATCTGCTTCTGCCCTAGACATCCAAGGTGGAGACCAGCTACCTTCCTAAGTTCCCAGAAAATGTCAGCACGGGGCAGCGGCGGGGTCGGGGGGTGGAGTGCATGGAGGAAGAGTTGGAGGAGCGAATAAGGAAATTGGGGTTCAAGAACTGGTTTTGATTTTCCCAAAGCTTCAGAATTACAGTAGACAGATTTTCCGAGGCATTATTTTTCTCATCACTACAGGCAAATACCTGGCAAGGAGCAAGAGCAACCTAAGGAAGAGAGGTTTATTTGGGCTCGGAGTCCAGAGTGGCAGCTGCAGAAGTCAGTGTTTGTCAGTTTGCCATCAGCTGTGGAAATCACAGCTGAAGGACTGTCAAGATCAAGTTGGCCTGTGGGCCTGCTAGAGCATTGCCTTATTAATTGCAATGGGAATGTGGGCACAGCCCGTTCATGGACTGGACCCTGGGTTGTATAAGAATGCAGGAAGCCAGCTGGGCAGCAAGCAAGGATCCACGCATCTCTTCCCTCTTCCTGCTCTTGGCTGTGGGTGTGTGGCTCTGAGTTCCTCCCTTGACTTCCCCTCGATAATGGACTGCAACCTGGAATTGTAAGATGAAGAAGCATCTGCCCTAAGATGTTTTCTGTTGAGATGTTTTTATCACAGTAACAAAGGAAACGAAGAGAGCAGGGAAGGCATGGTGAGAGAAAGCACCCAGTCCTGGGGGCAGAAGTTTGCTCAGGTCAGGAGTCCTGGGCAGATGGGGAAGCAGGAAACAGCACATGAAGCAGGACCCAGCTGTGACCCTCCAGGGCAGGATCCTCTGGCCCTCATTATCCAACCCTGGTGTTGTGTTTAGAGTTTCCTGTCAGTGGTTTAGAAGTACCCTCCATTTCCTGGCACACGGCAGGCCCGGGTCTCTTGTTAGTGGATAAATGCCTCAGGGACTGAGAAATCCATGCTTCTTTCCACGGTTTTGTGTTGTCATGGGTGGATGGGGGCTCGGAAGACCCTGAATTTAGAGATGGGGTTTGTCTGTATTATCCTAAATGCATCTGTTGTGACCTAACCCACAGAATAATGGTTCCAGGGGTGAGGCCTGCAGGATATAAGGGCAGCCAATGGGACCTTCTCCTCTCTCCCCTCCTCTTTCCCCTCTCCTCTCC
The DNA here is from genome assembly GCF_049852395.1 of Peromyscus maniculatus bairdii. NCBI lineage: Eukaryota > Metazoa > Chordata > Mammalia > Rodentia > Cricetidae > Peromyscus > Peromyscus maniculatus. Next base: position 13,389,230 of record NC_134862.1, read on the forward strand.
TCTCTCTCCTCTCCTCTTCCTTTCTCTTCCTCTCTCTCCCCCACTCCTCCTCTCTCTCCTATTCTTCTCTCTCCTCCTTTTCCTCTCCTCCTCTGTCCATACTTTCTCCTCTCCTCTGGACTGTCTCTCTCCCATTAGCTCCTGGAAGGTCTGGAGGCGTCGGACTCTGAGGAGTACACAGGCTTGTAGGCTGGCTCCCCACAGGATCTGTGGCTGAAGGCCTGGGCAGGGTTTGATTTTTGATTAGGTAAAGCAATGAGGTGAAAACAAATCCTGGCTGTCCCAATAGCCCCCTCAGAGGCGTTCCCTTCAACACATAACCTGGGTTAAGTAACTTTGTTTTTATTTAATCTATGCTGGAAAGGCATTGTCTGAATCAGTGTCTTGTCCAATTAAGGAAAAGCAGTCCATGGCAGTGCTTTCCAGCCAGGCTTTCAGGAGGCCAACGGGACACTGGATTTGTGTGAACACAAGTTGATGGTGCTGACATTTCAATTAACTTCGTTTTACTTGGGGGAATTTATACCTTTCAGTGGTCACATAATCACATCCTTAATTGAGCTTGTCTCTCAAGTCCTCTGGCCCTTGAAAGTCACTCCCTGGCTTCACTTCCTCCTGCACAGGCAGGCTTGTACAATCTACAGCACACAGGCCACACAGAGCCCAGGAGAGCTCAGAGTGCTGCCCGACACAGCTGTGGTGGCTTGAACAACAATGTCTCCCATAGGCTCATAGGGAATGGCACTATTAGGAGGTGTGGCCTTGCTGGAGGAGGTGTGGCCTTGCTGGAGGAGGTGTGGCCTTGCTGGAGGAGGTGTGGCCTTGCTGGAGGAGGTGTGGCCTTGCTGGAGGAGGTGTGGCCTTGCTGGAGATAGTGTGGCCTTGTTGGAGGAAGTCTGTTGTAGCTGGAGAGTTTTCTCTCTGGGTCCCACCAAGCTCCAGCAGTCTGACAGCGCACTTATAAAATAAACACACAGGCGTTTATATTATTTAAACTGTTTGGCCTAATGGCTCAGGCTTCCAGCTAACTGTTCTTAAATTAACCATTTCTATAAATCTATACCTTGCCATGTGGCTCATGGATTACCAGCATCTTCACATGCTAGTGGTCATGGCGGCAGCTGGCAGTGTTTCCCTCTGCCTTCCTGTTCTCTCTTTTCTCCTCTCTGTTAGTCCGACCTATACTTCCTGCCTTGCCACTGGCCAATCAGTGTTTTATTTATTGACCAATCAGAGCAACACATTTGACATAAAGACCATCCCACAACAGTATGTCACTAGAGGTGGGCTTGAAGTTTCAGAAGCTCAAGCTAGGCCCAGTGTCACTCTCTCTTCCTTCAGCCTGACATCCAGGTGTAGAACTCTCAGCTACCTCTCTAGCACCTTGCCTGTCTGCATTACACCATGCTTCCTGCTATGATGATAATGGACTAAACCTCTGAACTTTAGCTACCCAATTAAATGTTTTTCTTTATAAGAGTTGCTGTGGTCATGGTGTCTCATCACAGCAGCAAAACACCCTAACTAAGACATAAACTTACATTGCTGGCATTTTAATGTCAGAAGGTTGGGCACACTTGGTGACAGGATTCAGTCCCCACACCTCATCTAGCAGCGCCAAGGTCTCACTCTACTTCCTTCCTGTGGTTTTCCCTGTTATGAAAACCACTGTGAGGAGCCTCAGTTACAGTTTCTCTGTGGTCCCCAAGGCCTCTGGGACAAGCCCACTCTCTACTCATGTGTCCACGTGGAGCTGTGGGCAGAAGCAATCCCAGCTCCTGTCTTCAGTGTGCAGGGGTTAGTGAGGCAGCAGGACCTCATCTAGGAACAGGTGGTGAGGGTTCCTAGCACCCCAGCCTCGGCTCGGGCTTTCCATCCCACTGAGAAGCAGGAAGACTGATCCCGAAGCAGACATGTGACTCCACACCTTGTTACCCATCTGAACCACATTACCTGAGTAAGGACCCCAAGTGTGACCACTGCATAGAAAACCATCTCTGTGAGAAGGTATCTCTGTGAGAAAGCAAACACATCCTTTCACCCCCAAATCGTAACAACTCAGCCCCCATGAGAACCCAACTTGCAATCACAGCCCTTTCGACAATGTAAGTATTTGGATATAATTCTCCCATGAAATAAAAAGGAAATAAATGACATTCACAACTATGTTAACACAACATTGAGATGAAAACTAAATTATTCATAGGCATAAAAATAACATGAAGGTGCTAATGCTTTAATCACAGGCAGTAATGCTTCCTTCTGCATTGATGAAGCATCTGTGGAGGCCTTAAATGCCAGATTACTGGGTAAGAGAGGGAACCCAGTGCAGCCATGCAAGCGTTCCCGCCTGGGGGAAAGGAATACAGTCTCTAGGCTCCAAGGGGCTCCTCTTCTGTAGCTGCTGAGGGAGAGTCCAGCAGTGTGCTCTTTCTTTTTTGGCTGCCTACTAGTCTCCCAAGAATGTTTTCTTAACCTTAACAGAACCGGGAGGTTCCATTGCCCATCTCTTCCCTTCCCTCCATCCTCTGAAAACCTCTCCGTTCCTTCCCTGTTCTGCTTGCTGCCCAGCTCCCTCCATCCTTCCCTTTCTACCTCCTCTATTCCTCACACTCTCCCTCTTTGCTGCCATTAGCTGTGATGGGTGATGATGCGAGTGAAAATAATGTTAAAGTTAAAACAGGGAGGGGGTGGGGTAGAAGGGGTAGCTTGGGGTCTAAAAGTTCCTATTTCTCTTACCAAGGACCCAAGTTAGTTTCCCAGCACCCCTGTTGGTTGGCTCACAATGACCTGTAACTCCAGCTCCAGGGAATCAGATGCCTTCTTCTGGCCTCCGTGGACACCTACACACACACATACACACACACACACACACACACACACACACACACACACACACACACACGGAATACTGGAGAAGATAAACATGAAGGCGTGGAGCTAACTAGATAAGAGGGAAGATGAGGATGTGGGAAAACCACAAGCCAGCCAGCTCCACAGGAGACCCTTCCCTCCCCTGTGAGCACAGACAAGTCACCATTGCCCTTACTCCCAGCAAATGTCTCAGCTTTGTGAGAAGTTTCACCTTTATGCACATTTCTACATCTAATACATCTCAATGCAACAGACTGAATTGTATATAAAGACAGCTCTTAATATATTCTCTGTTGAAAAGGAAGAAACAAAGGGCTAAAGAGGCCCACAGAAATCCACAAAGATACCCCCACAATAAACCGCTGGCAATAGCTGAGAGACAGCCGGGAATGACCTACTCTGGTGATGGGATGGCCAAACACCCTAATAATTGTGCCAGAAACCCCATCCAAGGACTGAAGAATCTGGATGCAGACATCCATGGCTAGGCCCCGGGTGGAGCGCTGGGAGTCCAATTAGCGAGAAAGAGGAGGGTTGATATGAGTGAGAATTGTTGAAACCAAGGTTGGATAAAGCACAGGGACAAATAGCCAAACGAATGGAAACACATGAACTATGAACCAAAGGCTGAGGGGCCCCCAACTAGATCAGGCCCTCTGAATAGGTGAGGCAGTTGATTGGCTTGATCTGTTTGGGAGGCATCTAGGCAGTGGTACCAGGTCCTGGGCTTGTTGCATGAGTTAGCTGTTTGAAACCTGGGACTTATGCAGGGATGCTTGGCTCAATCTGGGAGGAGGGGACTGGACCTGCCTGGACTGAGTCTATCAGGTCGATCTCAGTCCTCTGAGGAGAACTTGCTCTGGAGGAGGTGGGAATGGGGGATGGGCTGGGGGGAAGGGAAGGGGGGCAGGAAGGGGGAGAACAAGGGAATCTGTGGCTGTTATGTAGAACTGAATAGTATTATAAAATAAAATAAAATAATAAAAAAAATTTAAAAATCTAAAAAAAAAAAAAGATATTCTCTGTCTATTCCAGGAAGGAGAATACTTCAGAGGTATAAAGAAGAGGAAAAATAGAAGGCCAATAGTTGTATTATACTATATTATAAATATAGTCTATTGTAAATTCATTACAGTATAATGTAATGTATTATAGTATACTATAGTACATTACATATATACTACTACTACTTTATTATTATTATTATTATTATTATTATTATTATTATTATTATTATCTGGAGTATTAATATACTCCAGATACCAGAGACAGGCACTCGCCATGACTGCTCGCTGGGTCCACTCTGCACTCTATTCAGTGTGTTCCCCGCTTTACTGTCCTGCCTGTGCTAAAAATAAACCTTGACTGCTTGCTCACTCCACCTGTGTCTGGTGTGAATTGTTCTCCCCACTCTGGGTGGGAGCAGAGGAAACTTGGGAGGAGATAGTTCCTATCCATCACAAGAGGGACATCGGGAGACCACACAAAGGAAGTGTGTGAGGAGGAGAGCACCAGCAGGTGCAGGGAGCAAGCCCTGCTGAGAGAATGGCCCAGTGAGGAAGTCTGTTTCTTGGATCCTGGCATTACGCAGCTGGGTGTTCTGGCCAGGTCCTGTGCTACAGAGAGACAGTGCAGTCGAGGAAGAAGGACCAGCTCCTCTAGTGGCTGTGCTTGTGGCCACCTCTCCCCAAAGGATGTCCAGAAGCTGCCAGAGCACAGCAAGGGCATGGGCCCCACCAGTGTGTCAAATATATTAATCATCATCATCATCATCATCATCATCATCATCATCATCATCAAAGAAACAAAGCTTTTGGAATCTGTGCTTACCTGAATGCTGTCTTGTGAATCTGTCTGTCCCTGGCTCTGTGTCTGTATGTCTGTGTGTCGCAAACAAAAGGCTTTGCTCTCTCTCTTACTGGACAGCACAGGAAGCATCACATGGGGAAGGAGTGAGAGCTGGTTTGCAGAAATCTTTAACACGGTTTTACAAGGGAGTAAGTCACTGATTCCAACTGACACAGATAACAAACCATTGCTACCAAGCTGTATGTTTCTTCCAACACTTATGGTGAATATTCATTTTATAGGGCCACTCTCCAGCAGATGACTGTCATCACACACATACAAACACACATGCATTACTCTTAGGTCAGGGGAATGGAAGGGTACATAACTTAAGATCAATGCATGCATTAACTTAGTTGTAAAAGGTGATGACATGGGAAATCCAAGAGGAAGCAAGGATGGTTGTTATGTTGTTCTCTTAAAAGCAGGTTAAACAATAGGTCCACTACACAGCAGGATAGCAGTCTTAATTCTTTTTTGTTATTTGTTTGTTTTTTGTTTTTGTGAACTATTTTTATTGAAAATAGATTCTTCTCTAATACAAAACATCCCACCATAGTTTCCCCTCCCTCCACTTCTCCTAGCCTCCCCCAACCTCCCTTCTCCCCTAGATCCACTCTCCTTCCGTTTCCTCATCAGAAAAGAGCAGGCTTCCAAGAGACAACAGCCAAACAGGACAAAACAAGACACAATAAGACAGGGCAGAAGCTCTCCTATTGAGGCTGGACAACCCAACTGGAGGAAAAGAGTCCCAAGAGCAGGAATAATAGTCAAAGACACACACACACACACACACACACACACACACACACACTCCCACTGTTAGGAGTCTTACAAGAACACCAAGCTAAGAGCCATAACATAATCTCTGAGGACGTGGTGTGGACCCATGCAGGCCCTGTGCTTGCTGTTTCTGTCTCTGTGAGTCCATGTGAGGCCTGCTCTTGCAGCTAGAGTTTTCCTGCCTTGCCCACAGTCAAGACAAATCTTTGTCACCCGCCAGTCCCACAGCCACTCAGACCCAACCAAGTAAACACACAGAGACTTATATTACTTATAAACTGTATGGCCATGGCAGGCTTCTTGCTAACTGTTCTTATATCTTAAATTAATCCATTTTTATAAATCTATACCTTGCCACGTGGATCGTGGCTTACCAGCATCTTCACATGCTTCTTGTCATGGTGGCGGCTGGCAGTGTCTCCTTCCACCTTCTTGTTCTTTCTTTTCTCCTCTCTGTTAGTCCCGCCTATACTTCCTGCCTAGCCACTGGCCAATCAGTGTTTTATTTATTGACCAATTAGAGTAATTTGACATACACACCATCCCACAGCATGCTCTGTTGATTCAGTAGGTCACTTTCTCCTGGTGTACTCCATCCCCTCTGACTTCTACAATCTTTCATCTTTTTTTCCATGGGGTTCCCCAAGCTAAGAGGGGAGTGACTCAATGGACACTCCCAATTAAGACTCTCTTTCCCATATAACATGATGTCTGGCTGTGGATCTCTGCACCAGCTCCCATCTGCTGTCAGAGGAAGCCTCTCTGATGATGACCAACAAGGCACAGATGTATGAGTATAGAGCACTCTTAAGTCTGAACTGACCTCAAGCTGTATTGCTATCTCTGTGTTGATGTCCAGCAAATGTCCCAGTCTCTTAACATGTAATATGACATTGCCTTGGTGCTTCTATGCAGAATCTCAAGTCTGATGTCAAGGGGATGGCATCAGCATGGTCATTTGAGCCAGAAACTAGGAGCCAGGATACTTCTAATATCCATGTCTCTCTCCATGCATCCCTGTTCTAAATGTGAAAGTGAGTAAAATATGCAAACATGGAAATTACACACATGGGATGATTTCATTTGCATCACAAAGTGTTTATTTTCTGAAGAAATTCCTTAAAATAAGAACCATTTATTATGTTTTGAGTTTTCCTGATTCCAAGATTTTACTTGTCACAATAAAAGCCAGGAAGGCAGAAGATCTGAAAATTAAATAAATAGATTAAAACAGTAAATATTTAAGGAGTTAAGTAGCAGTAAAGTGAGAATAGAAGCAGCTGTGTGCTAAGTACACAAAAATGAAGGGAATTCTAATCTCAGACAAGAAAGCTGAGCACTGCCTACTGAAAATACATATGGTAAAAATGAAGTGCATATGGTTAATTGGTTAAATCTAAAATTGATACAAGCTGATAAAAATCACAAACAAAAGTGAGCAGTGTAGAAAGGGGAATTGTAATTAATGAATAAACATAGGAAAGTATTCAATTCTGCTGAGAACAAAATAAATACAAATTAAAAACCAAGAAAACACACATATGTTTAGCTTTAGTGTTAGAAGACTGTGACTATATGTATATATATATACATATATATATATACATACATATATATACATATATATAGATGTATATATATACTTCAGTTAAGATAGGAAGACCTTAATCAAGAAAAGACTACAGAAGTGGAGTCTATCTATGGGAAGGGAACCTGGCTCCACTCCAAATACGACAAGACAAAGCAGGGATTCCTAGCAAGTCACAGGGCAGGACCTGTGGGCAGAGCACCACTAAGAGGAAATGCTGGGGCAGCAGGAACTCTGGCCAAAGCAACTGCACATAATTCTTGTTGAAGACAGGCTAGGGGGTCAGATAGCCATGGTAGAGTCTTCCCAAATAACTGCTCAGCAATGTCCTTGCTAAAACCTGACTAGACAGGCCAAGGACAAAGGACAATGTCAGGGCTAGGTGACACAGGGAGCCTGGCTGAAATTTAGTCAAGGAGAGTCTTTATCTAAGCATATATATAGGTCCATATGATGGCTCTGTGCAGCACACATTCACAGAACATATACAGGTCTATATGATAGCTCTATGCAGCACACATAAGTGCATAGCTCATATACAGGTCTATATAATAACTCTATGTGGCCCACATACATCCACAGCACATATACAGGTCTTCCACAGGCCTGGGCACTCTCTGTCCCTTTTATCTTAATAAAACTCTTATTAGGGGATTCTGTCATGTTTCATGACATTTCCTTGCAGGCTAAGAGCACAGCACCGCAAAATAACTAACAGCATGTATGAAGGAAAAATAGGCTCAACACTGCCAAGTCCCAACTTCATGGAAACTGCACCATAGAGTCCCACTTTCAATTAACCTTCCATTTCCTGCATACTCTAGCATCCTCCCAAGATCACTTGAAGCTGGGGGAAGGCAGGAGGGAGTAAGAACTTAGGTGAGGGTCCTCTGACCCTTCTCTCCCTCCTTCCATTAGAGAGTGTCACTAGCTCCATCACCATGACCATGGACCTAGTCATCTCTATACTGTTCTGCTCAATTAGTTGTCATTGGCTACAAGGCCAACAAATCCTCTACTCCAAAATGGCAATGGGATGATCATGCTAGGCTTGTAGAAGAACAGCTATAGCACCACAGGGTACCACATAATGTTTTCATGCATGCATACATTATGCAGTCTTCAAATCAGAGTGAACACCACCGTCTCCTGTAATGGTCATCATTTCAGTGTGATAAAAACATCCCATACTCCTCTTCCTGCTTTCTGCAAACACAAAATACGCCATGTTCATCTGTAGTCACCTGCTATGCGATAGAACCTCCAAGCCCAATATTGCTGCCTCTGAGCACCTGTTGATGAGCCATTTCCAATCCTTTTGTCTCCTCTCCCCAGCTGATGATGATTGCTAGAACCTGCCCTCCCCCTTTGAGAAACCAGTCACTCCAAGGAGCCAGATTCCACAGCCTAAACTAACACAAGCTAGAGTCACTGGAAAAGAGGAAGCCTCAATTGAGAAATGCCTCCATTAGATCAGGCTGTAGGCAAGCCTGTAGGGCATTTTTCTTGGCGATTGATTCTTGCTGGCTGCAAGAATATATTATAGAGATTCAGCTGTGTATTAAAGCTACACCTTGACCACACAAGGGTCCTGTCAAGAGGCAAGCCATTTATTATGAATATTTGGTGATATCCAGCCTTTAATATTTCAGCTATCTTCTGCTATGAAATCCTTGTGTGCCCAGACCAATTGGCAAACAGTTCAGCTCCCCAGACCTGCTGAACTCCTAAGTTACTAACTCCCCTGCTGAGCTTAGGAGACCAGCTAGTGGGAGACCATAGCTTTGTTTCCTGTGCTAATGAAGCTCAGACCATTCCCTTGCCTTAAGTAGGCCAAGTGGTTCTCCAGAGCAATTGATTGAAAATGAAAGAGGTTTTCACATATCAAGGAGGGAAGAAAAACAACATTCCTGAAGAGGGAGAGAACCAGGTACCCAGGGAAAGAAAGGGCAGGCATTTTCTGTGGACAAGGACAGAACAGCATGGCTAGAGAGAAGAGAGGACTACAGCGGTTCCATAGAGAGTAAGTGGATCTCCAATAGAGTTTTCTGAGTGCCAGGACTAAAGAGTAGCAGAGATGGAGAAAGAGGATGCAGAGGATGAAGTTTAGTTGTTAGTAGGGCTGTGAGTTAGAGAACTGGATGGAACTGAAGCTATGGAGGCAGGATTTCATCCCAGAGAAATAAAGCAGACGGATAAAGAGCTTGGTATGTCTAGAGTTATTCCTGCCTTGAATGTCTGGTGGAGCTATAGCTGAATTGATAGAATTTTGTCTTAGAGGAATAAAGTTAACAGACTTAAGAACATAGTGTACGTAGATGTTTTTCTCTCAGATATCCCACGCTGGACATAGCTAAGCCCCTTGACCCTGGGTACTCCATAATTGACATGGAAGGGCCCAGTCCATCAGGGCTGGTGGTCCTGAGGAGGCTGGGGAAACCATAAAAAACTAGCCAGTAAACAGCACCCCTCCATGGCCTCTGCATCAGCTCCTGCCTCCAGGTTCCTGCTTTGTTTGAGTTCCTGTTCTGACTTCCTCTGATGATGAACTATGATGTGGAAGTGTAAGCCAAATAAACCCTTTTCTCCCCAACTTGCTTTTGGTCATGGTGCTTCAGCACAGTAACAGAAACACTAAGACAAACAGTTAAGAAACACGCTGCTGTGACTTGACAGTTCTAATATATGATAGCTAGCTCTTTCATCCTCTTTGACAAGTGTGCTATGTTGAGCTAAATCACATGACACTAAACTTCCTACCTCCCCATGAAAGGGGCACTTCTCTCCATTTTTGTTTGTTTGTTTGTTTGTTTTTCAAGACAGGTTTTCTCTGTATAGTCCTGGCTGTCCTGGAACTCACTCAGTAGACCAGGCTGGCCTCGCCTCACAGAGATCTGCCTGACTCTGCCTCCCGAGTGCTGGGAAAAAGACATACACCATCACCACCTGGCTTGGAGTGAAAGGGAAAAATCAGTAGCCATCTTTGAGAGATGCTTCCCCCTCCCCTCCTCCAAAGGTATTTGCTGACCAGCAGTTTTAGAAGTGACCAAAAATTGAACTTATAAGGCTGGAATAATAAATCTACGTATCTTGGACTTGGCAAAACAAGATATGGGGAATAATGGGCTCTACTGACCAGAAGTTGACCTTAGAGGAGAGTAGGGCTGCAACAATAAATATGAATGTGTCAACAAAAGCAAGACATAGGGAATAAAATTTTATATCTCTATAGATACCCTGAATCCTGTTAACAATTAGTAACCTTATGCTTACCTCACTCCTAGCCCCCTCATCCAATCCTAAGTTGCATGTAAACTTTTCCTATATAAACCCCTTAAAGTGAGTGCTTGGGGCTGTTTTCCTCGACCTGCTGTGTTGGATGCTGGACACTGGACAAAGCTTGCTTGTTTTGTCAATAAAAACCTCTGTGTGCTTTCATCGGATAATGACTCTGTGGTGGTCTAGCGACCTGGACACAACAGGAGCACTTCTCTAAAGAAGTCCTCTGCCTCCCAATGTGAGACCAAAATGAGCCATCTTAGAAATAAGACCAAAATGCTTTCACCCAAAAACTAAGGCCTAAGATTTCTCCTTCTAGGAATAGGCTAATACTTACTGACACAAGTCAGTCCAGATTTCAGAAACCAGGAAGTGTAAAAGTACAGAGTCACAAGATAGTCACAAGGTAATGCCTGCCAGACTATGGAATGTCCTCTCCCTGGTTTCCAGGGTAACTGACCACAGAAATGCCCCCACCTGAGGGCAGCCAATGAGAAATGGTGGTGGGCAACCATTCCCTTAGAAGTAATTTCTAGAAGTCTCTAGAAGCTAGTCAATCAGAATTGTACCCATACTAGCACCCCTAAATGATGTAACCTTGTGATTTTTCCCTTTAAAAACTGAGCTTGCAGATAGGTGGGCACTTCCTCCAGCCTCCACTGCGTTGGATGTATTGGACAAAGTCCCTGCCTAGGCTTGTATATCCAGAATTAAAACTTGCTTTTGCATTCCGGCATGCTTGTCTTTGGTGGTCTCTCTGGGGGTTGCGATCTGGGCACAACACCGACAGTGCCATCATCCCTCTTGTGGGAACTGTCTCTCTTCTTCTCTTATTCTCTTTAAAAAAAATATACATGTGTGGGGAGGAAGTATATGCTTGTGAATGCAATGCAAGCAATGGCCAGAAGAGGGTGTCAGAGTGGCAGCACGTCATGACTGAGTGATCTCCTCCGTGCTGCTGGGTGTTTTAAACCTTCTTCTCTCTCTGATCGTGTTTATGTCAGATATCACTGTCTTTTCATGTAATTGCAAGTGTTATTTTACCAAAAAACACAAGGAGGCCTAGAATGAGAAAGTAAGAAGCCTCAAGGCAAAGGTGCTTATTTGTGTTGGGCAAAACCACACTATTTTATAAAGCTCACATTTCGGTTAAATTTGTTTTCCACAACTAAAGCAACCATTTGTCTAGATTTTTGCTGATGGTTGTTAGCCGCACTCCTACCCCCAAGGATAAGTCACAAAACACAACTGAATCCACTAACAAGAGTTTTATGAAGACAAAGAGAAAGGATTAGATATGACCAGGCCTGTGGAAGGACACCTGTAAGTAGCACATAGATCACGTGGTCACATCAGAGCATGACCGCATGGGGCACAGGTTATAGAGAAGTATGACCAGAAATGACTAGGCAGAGATGACTAAGTGCCCTGCCAGGCATGCACAACAATGGGGGCATGGTTGGAATTCCTATCACTTGCCTTCCCCACTTCCTAGCTATCACTCAAGCACAAGAACTGAATCTGCTACCAAGAACCCACGTGACAATGCCAGGCACGGCAATAGGTGCTTACAGTCCCAGCATGTGGAGGCAGAGACAGACACATCCCCGGGCTCACCGCCCAGCCAGCCTAAACTAATCACTGACTTCCAGGCCAATGAGAGACACTGTTTCAAAGGAGGTGGGTGCTATTCCTGAGAATAGCATGCAAAGTTGTCCTCTGGCATCCACATGCACCCACACACATGCATGCATTTGCATTACACACATGTGCATTTAAAACACCTCAACAATTTCCTTGGAAATAAAATAAATTAATGATGCTGAATAAACTGTAGCTACAGAACAAGCCTTGATCTGCGTGAGGCTTGATTCTGCCAGTGAGCAAGCAGTGCTCACTGCCCTGGGTTCAGCCTCCACCCCCAAGTGCAGAGGGGATTAAGACCTGCCCTGGCAAGGATGGCAGGGCCATAAAATAGCAATATTTGGGCTGGCAAGATGGCCTGGTCAGTAAAGGCACTTCCTGCTGAACCTGACAACCTGAGTTCAGTCCCTGGGATCTACATGATAGAAGGAGAGAACCAGCTCTCACAAGTTGTCCTCTGACCTCCACACACCTGCTGTGGTGAACATTCACACACATACGCACATGCCTATAAATCATAGATAGATAGATAGATATAGATAGATACATAGATACATAGATGATAGGTGATATATAATAGATAGATAGATAGATAGATAGATAGATAGATAGATAGATAGATAGATAGATAGATAGATAGATGGCAGATAGATATGGATAAGTGGGTAGTTGGATGGGTAGATGATTGATAAGACATATATATTATTGATAAGACATATATCAGAATTGAATATCCAGGTGTTTCTCCAACTTTCCTCTTCAGCTCTGGCCAATAGGTCCCAAATAAAGAGGGTATCAGAGGCCCTCTGGCAGCCACTGTGGTTGTGGAACATGCGCAAGCAATAAACCTTGTGAGTGCGATGTTTGTCGCTGTGGGGATTTCTTTTCCAGCTACCTTGCCTCTGTGAACACATCACCAAACATCTGAGTATATATGTGTGTGTGTGTGTATGTGTGTGTGTGTGTGTGTGTGTGTACATATATGTGTGTGTGTATTGTTAAATATATGTATCAATGATTTAATTGAACTCACAGAAAATGGGGTCATTTTACATCTTAAACCAGCAAAGCCAATATCCCCTGAACAATATGTTTTTTAACTTAAATGAACAAATAACAATTTTCTTTAAAAAACATGGTTCTGGGGCCTATGGAACTAAACCATTAGCTTTACCTGCCTGACTTCTTCTTATTAACTGCAGTGACATGGGGGTCTTCTCACTGAAAAGCCTCTCATCCCCAGCCCAACTTCCAATATTTAATGGGAACTGAGGCATGAGCATCTCCCTGTCCTCCTGAGGAAAATAAACAAAAAACAAAAAACAATGCAGCAGCCGAAGTCCACACATCCCCTTCTTAAATGGAATTCAATAACTAACATCCATCTATGAAAACAAACCATGCAACATCCAATTTCCACACTAATGTGATTGTAAAGGCTTTTTAAAGCTCTGTGCATGGAGGAAAGAAAAGCCAAAGGGGAATGCACTCAATTATCAACAGTTACCTCTACATTGTGGGAAGATCAGTGATCTTTATTGCTCCAATTTCTCCTTTTCTGTATTTTCAAAGTGTATAAGTACATATGACTTATTGGTTTGCTTGTTCACTCATTTGCTTTTAAGGCAGGGTCTCACACAGACCAGCCTGTTCTTGAACTCACTGAGTAGCTAAGAATGACCTTGAGTCCTGATCTTCTTCCCAAGTGTTAGGACCATAGATAAATTCTGCCACATCCTGCATATGGGAAATTTTCCCTTTTCTTCCCCAAAGTGTTGGTGATTGGACCCAGCTTTTTTCATGTGAGGCAAGCAGTTTACCACTGAGCACATCTCTATCTTAGTTTTAGAGGTTTAGTCCATTTTCCTCATGGTGGGAAGCACGGTGGCATGCAGGCAGAAAAGGTGCTGGAGAGGTAGCTGAAAGTTCTACATCCAAACCATAAGCAACAGGAAGGGAAAGAGCATCAGTGGGTCTGACTTGGGGATTTGAAACCCCAAAGCCCATCCCCACCAACACAATTCCTCCAACAAAGCCACACCTACTCCAACAAGGCCACACCTACTCCAACAAGGCCACACCTACTCCAACAAGGCCACACCTACTCCAACAAGGCCACACCTTCTATTATCCCTGTCAAGTAGTGCCATTCCCTCATGACCAAGCATTCAAATCTATGAGCCTATGGGGAAATTCCTGTTCAAACTACCACACCAATGCACACAGTCTGAATCATGTTATATAGTGATGTAAATTGGGCTTTAGAAATGCTAGGTCCCTGGCTGGAGAGATGGCTCAGCAGCTAAGAGCACTTGCTGCTCTTGCAGAGGACAGGTGTGCTTCCCAGCACCCAAATCAGGGCGGCTCACAAACACCTTTAACTCCAGCTCCAGGGAATCCAATGTCTCTCCTGGTCTCCACAGCCACCCTACACCCCCATACAAATTAACAGTAGTAAGTAAGACAAATTTCTTTAAAACAAGAAATTCTAGGTGCATAAAGGACTGCAAAACTTATATAGAAATGAAGTAAGAATAAAGAGCAGAAAAAAAAACATTAACTGGGAAGACTATAGGACTGGGAATATGTCTGCTGGTAAAGTATGAAACTATGGGGTCCTGGGATTCGATCTTCCAACACATGTAACAGTGTCTGGCGTGGTTGCATGCACTTGTGATCCCAGCACAGAGGAGAAGACAGGAGGACCCCTGCGGCTTGCTAACCTGTCCAGCCTAATTGGTGAGGTCCAGACCAATGAGTGCCTTCCCAAGAGTGAAACAGAGTTTTTCTCCTGCCTATACACACTCCTACACACATGTGCACAAACACACATCACAAAGACAAGACTTGGCCCTCAGACTGTCAAAAACAATGTGGGAGAATTACTAAGAAGCTGGCCGACACTCAGATTCCTGGGGCTGATATCCATAGGCTGTGATAAAGTTCCTGGAGAGTAAGACCCCAGGACCTGCATGCAGGGCCAGCTTCCAGAAAATTCTATGTAAAGATCTCTGCAGCACATGCTCTCCCAAATGCAGCATGGTTTCATCAAATGGAGAAAGTGAAGAGTGGACCAGGAAGGAAGATAATGTCTCAGTGGTTCCCATCCCTGACTGCACATCAGAGTTCTCCCGATCACTTGTGTGTGTATTCATGTTCATGTGTGTTCTATGCATATGTTTGTGTGTGTGCACATTTATGTTCATGATATGTGTGTGTGATGTGTGCATATGTATGTTCATGGAGAGTGTATACATATTCATGTTCATGGTGTATATGTATGTATGTACATATTTATGTTCACGGTGTGTGTGTGTGTATACATATTCATGTTCATAGTGGATTTGTGTGTGTGTACATATTTATGTTCATGAGTGAGTATGTGTGTGTGTATATGTGTGTGAACATATTTGTGTTCATGGGTGTGTATGTATGTACATATTCATGTTCATGAGTGTGTATGTATGCGTTCTATACATGTGTTCATGTGTGTATGTGTGTGTGCATATTTATGTTCATGGTATGTGTATATACATATTCATGGTGTGTGTGTATATATATTTATGTTCATGTGTGTGTGTGCTCTATGCATGCATTCATGTGTGTTTTATGCATGTGGGGTGTATATGTACACATGTGTACATATTTGTGTTCATGGGTATGGGGTGCACATTCATGTGGAAAACAAAGTTCAGTGTCAGGTCTTCCTCCATCTCTCCTCAGCTTGTTTTTTTAATAGTCTTTCACTGAACCTGGAACCATCTAGGCCTTTGAAAGAGCTCTAGGCAGCTTCAAAGACAGTTATGCCTGGAATACTAATGGATCTGAATCTCATCAATTCAGAAAATTCCCTGGAGATTCTAATGCAGGTATCTAAGCAAGGTTTGAGTCCTGCTGAGACTGAACAGAAAAAGATCCACACCTTTCAGATAACATCATGGAAGTAGCCGCCTGCTTTGCCCAGGCCTGGCTGCTCACTCCAGCTGTCCATCAAGTCCAGAGCCTTGGCTGGCAGCAAGCTGGCCAGAATGCAAGCTTTAAATCCTTCAAATGGTAGACAAAACTGACAGTGTGCTCAGCGCAGCAAAGCAGACCTAATCGGCTTTGAATGAATTCAAAACCTTGACAAGAAAATCCAAACACTGAAGATTTCCATGGAGTTTTCTTTTGCTGTTTGGGTTCCGCTTGTTCCTGTGTTTTTCCTTCTGCAAATGCACCCATTCCTGTGAAGATGTAGACAGTGCCACCCACTCTGAAACAATCAATAAAGCTCCTTAGACTGCACCAGCTCAGGCTTTCTCTTATCCAGAAATTCCAAGCCATTTGGGTCTAATCGATGCTTCCAACGGATTCTTTTAGGCATTCACAGTGGCCCGGGTCATCCTGCCATGAGGAGCACAGATGGAGAAATAAACAGCAGAAATTCCCCTTTTGGCCTGGAGAGAGCTCAATCAGTAAACTACTTGCAACACAAGCCCACGGACCTGAGTCCAAACCCTAGAAATCACACAAAAAAGCCAGGTATGGTAATGCTTGCTTCTAATCACAGTATTGGAGAGGTAGATGCAGGCGGATCCCTGGGGCTCACGGGTTCGCCAGCCTAGTGCTGGCTTGGCAAGCTCCAGTCCAGTGAGAGACCCTACATCCAAAACAACATGGATGGTGCCTGAAGACTGTAACACCTGAGGTTGACCTCTGACCCACAGACCCATTCTCTCTCTCTCTCTCTCTCTCTCTCTCTCTCTCTCTCTCTCTCTCTCTCTCTCTCTCTCTCTCTTCTCTCTCTCTCACACACACACACACACACATACACACACACACACACACACACACACACACACACACAAACACTCACTCATGAGAATACACACAAAAAACTTAATTTGAATATATAGGAACAAATTCAAGAGAAAATACAATTTGACAAAAAAATAGCTGTCAAAAAATCTCAAGGACAGATAAATTGTTACAATCTATCCTAATTATTTTCAAATGCTACCAAAACTTGCAAATAATGATGATGGTGATGATGGTGGTGGCACATTTTCGAGTGAAATCATCTTTACTGCCAAGCCATTGTGAAGAATGACTTACAAGAGGTCAAGATGGCCTCTGTCCACTGGCCCATTCCTACCCATCACTGTCCTCCTCAGTGCTGTACAGGATCACTCTCCACCCTCCCCTTCTCTGTTTGAAGGCCTCTCTTCCTCTCCATTATGCCCAAATGCTTTCCATCAGTCACTGGACCTGGCTTGAATCCACTATCTCTCCTCCAGCCAGATTTCTGTGGTCCCTCCACACCTCCCTGCAGAATTCTTTCAGAACCCTCAGTGCTATTATTCATTCTTTTCAGTGCTGAATGGGTTCCTGTTCTGTGTGCCCCCTGCACTGATCTCCTGCCCACACTGAGCATGCTATGCTTCCGTGGGTTGCATCAGCTAGCTCTCTTCTGTGTCTCTCACAGCACGGAGCACAGTGCTGGGCAGGCAGTCAATACATATGGAATGAAGCAGAGGGAATTCGTGGCAGAATTTTTTGAAAGCCATTCTACTCATGTGTAAACTCAGTTTGTTTGCACTTTACCAGAGTGGGTCACAAAGGAGCCCCACACTGTAGATTAGTGGGTCCTAGGAGAAGGCTCTGTGCTCCAGAAGCCCTGGAGAAGCAGTAGAGGGAACAGCTAACACCTCACAGGTCCCCCAGGCCCCACAAAGGCTTTCCTCACACAGTCCTCAAACCTGCTTGAGTACAGCAGGGAGCAGACAGACCCATACAAGCTGCTGCCAAAAGCTCAGCCCAGATAGATCAGTGGCTGCCTACAAAGGCCACACTCATAAAGGCAGGGGACTCCCCAAGGGACAAAGCACTTCTTACCTGTGGTGTTGTTCATTTGGCAGGATCTAGACTCATCTGGAAGATGGACCTCCTCAGACCATGCCTGGGGATGGGGCCGGTATCTTGGTTACATTCCTGTGGCAGCATTCCCTGACTGGACCCTGGACTGTGTGATTAGAGTGTTGCATCTGTGTCGTGAAGCTCCCGGGGACCACCAAGAAGCCAGTTTCTGATGCAAGCACACAAGGGTCAGGTTCGAACCCAGACTGCAGCACTATGCTCTGACACAGCAGATGGAGGGAATGTGGCCCCGAGCTCAAAAGTGGGAGAATATTTAAAGGAAAAAAATAGAGGCCAGGAGTTACATGACTTGGCATTTCTGGATTGGGTAAAGGGATATGGGGCAAGGTGATTTTTGTAACTGTTGGTTAAACGTTCAGGGGAAACTACAATCTGCTGGCAGGATTATCTTGATATCTGCAAGGGCCATAAACTACCGACAGGATGTCTGCAGGAACATCTGGATCTTGTTAAACTTTACTGCCCTGTATCTTAATTGGCTGCTTCTAGGGTATCTGTTCAAATTTTGCTGTCATGGCACATTCCCAAGGTTCTTCCTGGAACTGAGTACAACCCTTGGTCACTAGGTGGTGTAAGATGGTGGTCCTTCCCTAAGATGGAGCCTGTAAAGTTAAGTCTAGGTCTTCACAGGAGAAGGACCTAGGCAGCTGTCCCATCTCTGTTCTTGCCTGTGGATCAATGTGATCAACTGCTACAAGCTCCTACAGCTGTCATTTCCCCCACCATGATGGGCTGTACCCTGAACTGTGGCAAAAAGAAACACTCTCTGTCTTAAGTTGCATGTCAGGATATTTTATCATTGCTATGAGAAAGGAAACTCAGAGACCACCACAGGAGGTAGGTTGTGGGGGCCAAGTGAGAGGAAGTAACAGCCTAGATTGGGAGACCCAAAGAGGAAAATCTGAATGCCAATCAAAGACAGCATCCACCCAGCCTCTGAGAAAGAATGCTTGCTCCATAAAACGATCAGTGTGATCACGCAGCTCAAGGCAGTGAAACTATCACTTTAACATTCCAACTATGGGGGGGGGGGGGCAGGGCTCAGTTGGTAGAACACTTGACTTGCAAGCAATAGGATTTATGTTCAATCACCTGAACCCAAAAATGATGAGCATAGTGGCAAACATCTTAACCCCAGCACTGGAGAGGTGGGAACAAGAGGATACCTGTGGCTTACTGGCCAAATCAGTGAGCTATGGGTTCAGTGAGAGACCTGTCTCAGAAAATAAGGAGAGTGACAAGAAAAGACTCCCAGCATCAACTCTGGCCCTGACACATATACACACAAACAAGTGCATGCACACCCCCCCCACATATATATATACACACACACACACACACACACACTCAAGCATTCACATACACACACTCTTGCACATACTCGCATACATAAACACACACATATGTGCACAAATTCTGAGTCTTCACTGAAAGAGGGGAGAGCACTATCTCACAGACACAAGAATTTCATGGGGAAGGGTTTGTATGACCTCTAGATTCACAGGTTTGCATGTCAGTGTTCAGGGGTGAGTGCTGTCACCAGGGGTACTAAAGGTGAGGCTAAGCTGGAACATGACAAAAGCCAATGGGTGAACAAATAAGGCAACAGAGCTGGCTATTTAAAGAGGTGGGTACAAATTGCATCAGCAGGAATCCTTTGCAGGGATTCTTCTACGCTTGTTCACAAGAAGTTCTTTAATACGCCACTCGGGATAGAAGCTGTGAGCTGTAGCAAATTGGCCAAAAGTCGATTGAGAGAAAGTTAATTCTCCAAAACATGAATTGTTGAATGTTAAACTCACTGAATAACTAATTCAACCAAAACTCTCAGGTGAATCCTCCAAAGCCAGTCCTTAGCAGTTTGCCACAGCTATTTCATAGCACCCGACCAAAGTTAAGTGTCTAGAGTGGCCTTGTCCTGACCCAGTGCATGAGAACTTCTTACCACGCTAACAGGAGTTGTGTGATGAGTGTGCCTGGGTGATTTCTGTCTTCTGGCAGGTGGTGTAG
Source organism: Peromyscus maniculatus bairdii (assembly GCF_049852395.1). Classification (NCBI taxonomy): domain Eukaryota; kingdom Metazoa; phylum Chordata; class Mammalia; order Rodentia; family Cricetidae; genus Peromyscus; species Peromyscus maniculatus. The sequence goes on from NC_134862.1 coordinate 13,409,172, forward strand.
ATTTCTATTCTCTCTCCATTCTCTTTTCTCTATCACCTAAACCAAGGGGATGGTGAGGGAAGCATCAAGCCAAGACTAGTGGCTCATGCCTGTAGTCCCAGCACCTGGGAGAGTGAGGCAGGAGAATTGCCTCTTCCTCAAACTGGACTACAGAGTGAATTCACAGCCTGGGTTACAGAATGAGACCTTGTCTGAAAAGTTAAACACACAAAAAGAGTAACAGAAAGAGATGGAGGATAAAGAACAAGCAAGAAAGAGAAGAAGAGGGGAAGAGGTGGGAGGAAGAGAAGGAAAAGGAGGAAGAGGAGGAGAAGAGCAAAACAGGCAAGAGGAAGGAGCTACATCAATGACTGTTTTTGTTGTATATGGGGGGTCAGGCATGTGTGTGTGTGTGTGTGTGTGTGTAGATAAGAAGACAACTTGTGAGAGTCAGTTTCCTCCTCCTGCCATTGAGTCTCAGGTGAGTCACAAACTCAGGTTGTCTGTCACCTTCGCTGTCTGAAGCATCTCACTGGCCCATCAACTAGTGGTTTTACAACAACTCACTCTTACAAGAACTAGCTGCAATAGAAGAGAAAGTAAGGGAGGGTCTTGAACTCATCGTCACAGGAAAACTTTCTGAACAGACATCATTAGCACAGGAACCAAAATCAACAATTAATAAGAGGGACCTCATGAAACTGAAAAGCTTCTGGATGGCAAAAGACACCATCATTGGGACAAAACATCAGCCTACAGAATGAGAAAGATTTTTACCAACTACACATCTGATATAAGGCTGATGTCCAAAATGTAGAAATGACAAAAAAAAAAGAAAAACTCAATATCAAGTAATCAAACAACCCAATTAAAAATGAGGTACAGATCTAAACAGAGAGTTATCAGAAGATGAAATACAAAGAGCTGAGAATCACAGAAATGTTCAACACCTTAGTCATCAGGGAAATGCAAATCAAAACTACTTTAAGATTTCATCTTAAACCACTCAGAATGGCTAAGATCAATAAAACAAATGACAGCTCATGCTGGCAAGGATGTAAAGTAGGAGGAACACTCATCCATTGGTGGTGGGCCAGCAACTTGTACAGCCACTATTGAAATCAGTGTGATGTTTCCTTAGGCAGCTGGGAGTAGATCTACCCCAGGATCCAGCTATACCACTCTTAGGCATATACCCAAAGGACACTTCATCCTACTACAGAGACACTTACTCAACAGTGTTCATTGCTGATCTCTTCACAATAGCCAGAAACTGGAAACAGACGAGATGTCCATCAATGGATAAATGGATAAAGAAAATGTAATACATTTACACAATGGAATATTACTCAGCCATTAAAAATATTGAAACCATGAAATTTGAAGGCAAATGGATGGAGGAAGGAAAAAAATCAGTATGGGTGAGGTAACCCAGACCCAAAAAGATAAATATGGTATGTATTTGAGTATGTATGGATGTTAGCTGTTATGTCTTCACTAAAAGTAGCATCCCTATAATCACAGATGTTAGGTGTAGAGTAGGAGCCTGGAGAGGAGGTGGGGGAGATGCATCTCGCTAGGAAGGGGAAATAGAATAGATAGTAATGGGTGAGGTGGAGGGAGTGGTGGGGGACTGTAAGGTAAGTATCAAACAGGAAGAGAAAGGGAGTAAGGGAAGTAATATGGAGAGGAACAGCTAAAACTGAGGGCCATATGAGTGGTCGTATGGAAACCTACTACAGTAGACGCTTCCTAAATATATACAGATCTGGAGGTGAAGAGTAGTTGCCAAATGATGGGAGACAGAGCCCCAACTGGTATTGCTAGTCACAAAGTGAAGCCTCCTGGTCCAGAAATGGGTTACATCAATTAACTTAATTGAACAGTCCCCCACAGGCATGCCCACAGGCCAACCTACTATTGGCAATTCAGCCTCAAGACGCTCTTCTCAGGTTTTGCTATGTTATGTCAAGTGTGCAATTCAAGCTAACCCTTCTAGTGTCTTAGGGCAGAAGGAAGCCAGTGTGGCCTGGGAGGGACCAGGAGCAAGAAAGCATACAGAAGAAAGGGATCGAGACGGATTGTGTACAAGTATGAAATTTTCAGAGAATAAAAAAATAAATAAATATTTTAAAAGAAAGATGGGACACACAAAAGTTAATACCTATATTTTTTCCTCAAAAGTGTGGAGAACAGTGCAAGGACAATGTAGAAAAATGGTAGACAGAGAGAAAATAATTGTAGTATTCAAAATTCTCTAGATGAATTGAACCAAAAGGATGAGTACATATTATAAAAAGGATCTATTAGGTTGACTTACGGGATACTGGCTGGGTAATACCCAGCTCTCCCGGAGTGCAGACAAAAACCTCAGCAGTTAGTTGCTTGCTGTTTGGGGCTGGATGTCTTTGGAGGCCCAGTCTGACCCCAAAGACCTGTAGGATTCTTGAAGAACTGGTCATCAGGCCATGTTGGAACACTGAAGAAGCCAGGTTCTGGTATTAGCAAAAGATGGCGGCCAGAGCAGAACCAATGTAAAGATGCACTCACCAACAAGAAGCCAAGGCAGGCAAACAGAGCACTGCTTTCCAGATGGTGCTTCCCACTCAGGAGGCATGTCCCTTCCCACAGTGAATCCTTCCTGGAAATGGCCTCACAGGTGTTCCTAGTGGTGTTTCTGTTAGTTGATTCCATGTCCGACCAGGTTGACAATGAAGACTGGCCATTAACAAGGATTTCCTCGCTGTCCTTCAGTGGTCCATGCCTAGGGCTCCCTGACAGGCTTTGGAACACAGGGAGCCACTGGTGAGAAGAGGTCGTGTCCCTCATTCAGGCTCCTCTGGGGTGTGTAGGGGATCTGCATCTGTCCTGACAGGGGCCACAGTCTCCTTCCTTTCTCCACTTCAGAGATGTCCTGCCTTTTCTGTCGTTTACCAAAGACAAAGTAAATTAATTGCCAGGAAGTAAAAGCACAGTTTCTTCTACCACCGTGTATGAGGTTTTTCCCAATCTGTCTTTCTCTGCTCTCTGCCCTGTCCTCCAGCAGCATTCTGGGGATGTGATAAATGAGCCTGTTTTCTTTGGAGACACTGGATTTTCTAATCAGTTAAGAGTAAATTTTCAAGATGTTATTGGTGTCCCTGGTGGCCGGTTCTGCCCCATTTAATCACATTAGCTTGAAGGCAGAGAAGGCAAGAAAGTTAGGGAGAGGTTTTATTTTGCTTTTTGTTTTTATGTTTTTGTTTGTTTGGGTATTTTGCTTTGTTTTGTTTTGTTTCTCTCTACATGGCTCTGGCTGTTTGACTACAGCAGAGGCTGGTCTCAAACTCACAGAGATGCACCTGGCTCTGCCTCCTGAGTGCTGGGATTAAAGGCATGAACCACTATGCCCAGCTGGGGAAAGATTTTAGTTTTTTCTTTCTGTTTGTTTCAGTAACTCATACAGATGTTGACACAGATGTCAGCACAAAAACACAGCTCTCAACCCAAAGAGGTTAAGAAACAGTGTATTCTGGAGTTGTTATGCCCAGATCACAGATAAAATATGACGGAATCACCAGGAAGGTGGGTTATAGTGAAGTGGGGGAACCTCTGCTATTGGCCTCAGATTCTAGCTGGTGACATCAGTGGAAGCTGGTGGTCCATTAAGGTTTCATCCGTTAGTTACAAGAATGTTAGGTTTGCCGGGCGTGGTGGCGCACGCCTTTAATCCCAGCACTTGGGAGGCAGAGGCAGGCGGATCTCTGTGAGTTCGAGGCCAGCCTGGGCTACCAAGTGAGCTCCAGGAAAGGCGCAAAGCTACACAGAGAAACCCTGTCTCGAAAAAACCAAGAAAAAAAAAAAAAAAAGAATGTTAGGTAAGACACAGAAGTGGACAAGGAATGGTCAGGAAGAGGGCTGAAGATAGCCAAGATGAAACGGCATGTTGCAGGTCCAAAGCCAAATTACAACTCCACTAATGTTACAATCATTGAGGTTCTAACCAGTTACCAACCTTGCTGAAGGTTTGGTGGAAATTGACATTCCTTCCAGGGACTTTTATTCACACTGACCAATTGCCCTGATGAGGACACAGGACCTGCTCTAGGACACAAAAATCCTGAAATCTCAGCCTTCCCTCTTGACTCAAATCCACACCTGTAACAAGACCAAATCATCAAGGAAGCAGCTGCTTCAGAGAGGAAGCTAAGGGATGAGAACACGATCTGCCTGTGATGTCTGCACCCCAGTGATAGAAATGATTCCGCTGATCCAGATGAGAAGGTGAGTGTCACCTTTCTCCTTCACTACCCTGTCTGCACCCTCCTGAAGCTGCATGCTACGTTATAGAGGGTGCTATTCCCCAGTGAGTAGCTGTGCCCTCACCTCAGAACCTCCAAACACGCTCCCAAAGAAGCAGAGCCCTGTAGAGCCCCATGGCCTGGGGCCCCTTGACTGCAGCATGGGAAGTTGATCTTCTGGGAAGCATTTGTGCCATGAATGAAGGACATTACTGCATTCATTTCCTTGATATTGAGCATGGTGGTGGAGTCTAAGGGGAAATCGATTGTGTGGACAGTTGAAATCATTCACTAAGTAGTCACATGCCCAGAGGAGAGAAGACACTTCCATTCACTTTTGAGCTTTTCAAAGAATCAGCAGAGGGCTCTCCAGGAGCCCTCTAATTTAGGGTTGGTTTTCCTGCACCATTCAGGGTTTCTTTGGTGGTGTGTCTGCTACTTTCAGCTTATAGATTTTTTTTTGGTATGGCTATTGTAGCTTTTCTTAATCTTCATTTTTGAAATACGCTTTCTATAATGTAACTGTAATTGCAAGTCCCAAACTCCCTGGCTTCTAAAAGCTTTTTCCCATTGATGCAATTATTTTTATAATGAAGCAGGTCTGTGACCTATTTTCACAGGGATGATGTAAGAGAAGAGGAAGAACACGGAGGGAGGGTGAAGAGTAGACATCAACTCAGTGTTAGTTCTCTTCCCTCCATGTGCCCGTGACCTTTTCTGGGGAGGAGCAAATCATTCTAAAGGCACCTTTGTGACAACAGGATCTTGTGGCAAGCGCCTGGTGGGATTCTTCAGTGTCTAGTGGATAAAATAAAGACTTCAGAGGCAACTAGACTTGGCAAAACCTGTTCTTACTTGGCTCCTGTTCTTACTAGCAGTGGGACTCTCAGCGAGGTATTGTACCATAACTGACTTAGAGTTCCCATTGCTGTGAAAAGACACCATGACTGTGGGAACTCTTATAAAGGAAAGCATTTAATTGGGGCTGGCTTACAGTTCAGAGGTTTAGTCTATTGTCATTGTGGGAAGCATGGCAGCAAGTAGGCAGACGTGGTGCTGGAGAAGGAGCTGAGAGTTCTACATCTGGATCAGCAGGCAGCAGGAAGAGAGAGAGACACCAGGCCTGACTTGAGCATTTGAAACCTCAAAGCTCACCTCCAGTGACACATTGCCTCCAACAGTTCTACACCCACTCCAACAAGATTACACCTCCTAATAGTGCCACTTTCTATGAGCTTACTGGGGCCAATTACGTTCAAACATCCACAACACCAAATCTGTTTCCTTATGAGCAAAAGGGGAGAAGTAATTATACATTGAGGATTTAGTCATGATCAGACCACACATAAGTGTGTATGTGTGTGGATGTGTATACATCTGTGTGGATGTGTGTATATGTATTTGTGGTGATATATTGTATACCCTAAAATTTGCCTGAAGATCACAGAACAGAATAAGCCACTAGATTAAACATAGATGCCAGGCAGTGGTGACACACACCTTTAATCCTAGCCCTCAGTAGGCAGAGATCCATCTGGATATCTGTGAGTTCAAAGCCACCCTGGACTACATGAGATTGACTCAGTCTTGAAGAGAAACAGAGCCAGGCAGTAGTGGCACACACATTTAATCCTAGTACTTGGGAGTCACATACCTTTAATCCCAGCACTAGAAGGAAGAGATGGCTGGGCAGAGAAAGGTATATAAGGCATGAGGAAGCAGAAACTAAAGCTTTTTTGACTGAAGCTTTTCAGGTCAAGGAGTCCTAGAGGCAAGAGGTGGCTGTGATTTATTCCTTTGTCTCTCTGATCTTTCAGCATTTACCCAAATATTTGGCTCTGGGATTTTTATTAAAAGATTATTTTAGAGTTTATGCTATAGTATTGTATATGTGTGTGTGTGTGTGTGTGTGTGTGTGTGTGTGTGTGTGTGTGTGTGTGTGTTCATAGATGGGTGGATGGATATGTGTATGTATGTGTGTATGTGTGCATATATGGATATGTGGATGGATGGATGTGTGGATGTATAGATTTGTTATGGATGTATGTGTGTTTATATATGTATCTGTGTATATATAGATGGATGGATGGATGTGTGGATGTATATATGTATGGATGTATCTAGTGTGTGTGTATCTATGTGTGGGTATACATGTCGAAGTGTGTATGTGTGAATGTGTGCATGTACGTATGTATGTGTGGATGGATGTGTATATGGATGGATATGTGGATGTATGGATTTATAATGGATATATGTGAGTTTATATATGTATCTGTGTGTATATAGATGGATGGATGGATGTGTGGATGCATATATGCATGGATGTATATATGTGTGGATGTATCTATGTGTGGGTGTGTCTATGTGTGGGTGTATGTGTCAAAGTACATATGTGTGGATGTGTGGATATATGTATGAATGTGTATGTAAGGTATTAGACCCAGCCCAAGAGAGCTGAGATAGTCAGTCTTGATCATCAACTTGATTAAATATAGAACCAGGTAATAGTCACACCTCTGAGTAGATCTGTGAGGGCGTTTTCAGGAAGGATTAATCGACAAGGAGGAAACCCTTCCCTGACATGAGAAGCCAGATTCTCCAGCTTTCCAACCTGCTCTAACTGTGATTCTACAGGATTTCTCCAGGCCTTACCACCAGTTTGGGACATATTCATGAGCTAAGCAACTCCTGGATTCTCATCCTCTCCACTATTAGACTGCCCAAGCTGTATTGTGCAAGGGAACCTAACAACTCTCCTTCCAGGGTACATCCATCCTTCACTTCTACTCCTCTAGAGATCCTAACTCACACAGGAGCGATCTGTCAAATGGTGGCCATTGTTATTTCGGTACCTGGAGGTGAATAAGTGAAGGACCAACTCTAAGCCAGTGTCCTGAATGAGACAGAGGTTCTGCTGAGCCCTGGGTTATCGTTATCCTCTTCTTTTCCAGAAGAGAATTTCCCAATTTCTGATCCAGCAACCCCTCCTATGCCAAAAGCAAGCTTGCTCTTCTGGAAGCAGTGCACTAGGGGCATAGAGTGAAAAAGCTAATGTCAGTCATTCATAGGGTCACTAGACAGAAGGTCATAGTGTGATTTATGCCTATGATTCAGCCGAGAGTCTCGTGGATAGTACACTTCACCAGGCAGGCAGCGATGGCATCTCCTACCTTAGTGTCCTTTCACCTCAGACCCCAGAAGTCAGTGTCAGATGAGAATTCTGAACTTCCACAGTGAAGCCAGAGGGAAGCTGAAAAGTGTGCAGTTGATGGCGTCTGAGTGACCTCCAGAAAGTGATCTTGTTTCTGAGCCTCAACTCTCTCCTCTGTAAACTGACTAAACCCTCAATTCTGCTCAAGCAGTGTGTGTGGGGGGGTGCAGTACATGGTAGCATTAGACCAGCCATGCAGGTAACAGGAGGCAGGACAGGAGAAGAGGCAGAAATGGATAAAGAGAGTCTGAGCAGATGACTCATTTGGGAAAGTGCTTGCTGTACAAGCATACAGACCTCACTTTGATTCTCCAGAACTCACATTTTAAAAAAATCTGAGCATAGTGATCTATCCTTGTAATCCCAGGCTTGAGGAAAGGTAAACAGGATGGCCCCTGAGGCTCTCTGGCTGGCCACTCTGGCCTAATCAGAGAGCCCTATAACCAGCAAGAGACCCATCTCCAAAGATCAAGATGAATAATAACTAAGAAAAAAAACCAAGATGGATGTCCAGCCTCCTCATGCAGACATACTTGCACACACAGACAGACGGACACACACACACAAACACATGTACACAAAAAAATATGAAGCATGACTGTTAAACAACATGTTTGAGACTAATTCCTCCCCAAACTGGAGAAGAAATTCAGTCTCAGTTCTCAGAACCCCATCACACCTGCCTCGTCCCCCATCCCCAGCTGAGCCCTTGGCACTAACACTCCGAGTGAGTGGAAGCTCTGGCCTCTTCACCTCCCACATTGAGATGAGTCCCTCTTGTCAGAACACAGGAACTTTTTCTGAGTGCACTTTGATGAAGAGCACTCTTGTTGCCTCAAGTTGTCTCCATGACAACTTCAACTTCAGGATGACCTTCTCAGACGTAAGGGAGGGTCCATTAGTCATTAGTAGGTACTTTCAGGGACAAATATCTGAACACTTAGGAAAAAGCTGCTTCTCCCTTTAAATGATAGTGAGTCCGTCTCTAAATTTGCTCTTTATTTCAGATAGTATAATTAGAGCTGTGAGTCAGAACCCAAGCCCTGGCAGTGCTAAAAAACCAGGTTCAAGAGGTCAATTCAAGGTCAAGTGTCAGTGAAAAGCAGAGAACAGGGTCTAGTCACTAGGATCACATTAGGAAGAGGAACAAAAATCCATCGACCCTCAAGCCCATCTCAGGAGTAAGATGTGTACATTGCTAAGCAGTCTTGGTTATATGTGTGAAGGCTAGAGAAGGATATTCATTGTCCTTCTTACCACCTTTTCTGATTTATTCCTTTGAGACAGGGTTTCTCACTGAACTTGGTGTGAGGAACACAGCTCGCTACTGAGCTCAGCAGTCCTCCTGCCTCTACCCCCAACTGACTGAGGTTACAGGATTGCATGCCATGCTTTGGCCATGGTGCTGGCCAAAAGCCTTAGATGTCCACATGCACATGTACACACTTGCACACACAGGTCAACACACATACACACACACACACACACACACACACTACAAACCTATGCATGCAAAAATTGGTTGAAAAGAAAAAAGAGTAATTATACTCATGTAGAAAGAAAATAAACCTGTTTTTCTTTCAATAAATTATATCAGTATTTAGATATATAAGGAAGAGATATGAAAAAGATAGCAAAAACAAAAGTATTTAAGAAAACTGTAGTGGGAGTTGACATTTAGGGAGACATTAGTGATATTTGAATTTTAAGTGCAATGATACTGCATTTACTACATATATACATATGTATATGTATGGGGGAGCAGGAGATCCCAGCTGGATCAATAACAGAGAGGGAGAACAAGGAATAGGAGACCATGGTAAATGAAGACCACATGAGAATAGGAAGAAGTAAAGTGCTAGAGAGGCCGACAGAAATCCACAAAGATGCCCCCACAATAGTCTTCTGGCAATGGTCAAGACACAGCCAGAAGTGACCTACTCTGGTGATAGGATGGCCAAATACCCTAATTGTCATGCCAGAAACCCCATCCAATGACTGAGGGAACTGGATGCAGAGATCCACAGCTAGGCCCATGGTGTGGAGTTCCAGGAGTCCAATCTGCAAGAAAGAGGAGGGTTTATATGAGCGAGAATTGTTGAGACCAAGGTTGGATAAAGCACAGGGACAAATAGCCAAAGGAATGGAAACACATGAACTATGAACCAATGGCTGAGGGGCTCCCAACTGGATCAGGCCCTCTGAATGGGTGAGACAGTTGATTGGCTTGATCTGTTTGGGAGGCATCCAGGCAGTGGGACCAGGTCCTGTGCTCAGTGCATGAGTTGGCTGTTTGAAACCTGGGGCTTATGCAGGCATGCTTGGCTCAGCCTGGGAGGAGGGGACTGAACCTGCCTGGACTGAGTCTACCAGGTTGATCTCAATCCTCAGGGGAGTCTTTGCCCTGGAGGAGATGGGAATGGGGGGTGGGGTGGGGGTACGGGGAAGGGATGGGAGGGGGGAGAACAAGGGAATCTGTGGCTGAGATGTATAATTAAATTATATTGTAAAATTAAATTAAATTAAATAAAAAAAACTTCAATGTATGACCTTGAGAGAGGGCACAGTTAAGCCACAACAATGGCCACCTTGGAGTTCGGCCAAAACCCAGAGAAATCTGAGACACAGGGGATCATGTTCAAGTAGATGGAGCAGAGACAGACAACACCCATCCTGGTGATGATGGGAGAAACCAGAACTCTCACACACTGTGATGGGGAGAGAGGTGCCGTCAAATGTCCTATGTCCTTCAGAAAAAGGTTTGGAAATCTCTCACATACTAAAGATGGAGTTGTCATATGATGAAATAATCTTAGCCTTAGAATTAAAAAAATGAAAATATAGGAGCACAAAAAACTCAAATTTTAATGCTTTAAAAAAGTTTTTCACCATGGACTAAAAGTGGAAATTATTCAAATGTCCACCAACCAATTAATGAATAGATAAAATATGATATATAGATTTATATCCACATAGTGGAATAGTATGTAGTACTAAAAAAGAAATGAAGTGCTTACACAGGAACCATGAATAAAAACTGAAAACATGACACTAAGTAGAGGAAGCCAGCCAGAAAAGGCTACATTTAAATGGTTTCATTTTCAAAAAAATATGTTAAGCAAATCCATAGAGTAAAATGTACATTTATGGCTGCCTTGGACCAAAAGGATTGGGTAAGGACTGTTGGTGGGTGCTGTGTTTCTTTATAAGGTAAAGAAAATATCTTAGAATTTATGTTGATTGCATAAGTAGTAAATGTCCTACAGTATATTGAACTGTACACTCAAAATGGGTGAGTTATATGGATCTGTGAGTAGTGTCTCCACAAAGATATTGAAAACAGATAAAAAAGTAACGGAAAAAGAGAGTCATGGTTCTATAAACAGGTTAAACGCCTATGGCTTAGCAAAGTATGGTGGCACAGGCCTTTAATACTGGCACCTATGAGGCACAGGCAGTTCCTCCTCTGTGTGTTTAAGGCCAACCTGGTCTACATAGCAAGTTCTGGGCCAGCCAGGGCTACCCAATGAGACCCTGTTGCATAAAAAGTAAAAAAGACAAAAACAAACAAATATGGCTAAGTAGGTCTCAGGTGCTGTGAGGGGTGGGGTGGGGGGTGTAATGGGGGTAGGTGAGAAGTGGGATGGGGGTGGGGTGAGGGGTAGGGTGGGGGTGAGGTGGGGGTAGGATGGGGTAGGTGAGGAGTAGGACGGGGGTGGGGTGGAGTTTGTTATTGTTGGCTGGACTGACACACTTCCAAGATGCCTTCTAGATACTTATGCTCATACTCATAGAGATTGCTACTCTGTCTTAATCAGAGAAACTTCCCTTTGCAATGAAAGGCAGTGAATGCAGAGATGCATGGCTGCTCAAAATACTGAGAGTAAGTGATAGCTAATCAATCACTCAGCCCTCAACAAGACATTCACGTGGGAGGCCAGCTCCCATCTTTCAAGGGTTCCTATGAGGAGGAGAGAGGAATAAGAAACTTTTAGATTGAAAGATAGTGGAGAGGAGACAAACAGAAACACAGGATAGCTTTGGGAGAAGCTGGATTAAAATCCATCATACCTTCTGTCTCTTCAAAGGGGCTTTTTATAACAATGCCAAGGGGCAGGACAAAAGACCTTCCCCTTGCTAAATCAAAGCATACAGCACAGCCAAGTGTAGACCCTTACAAATACCTGGTAACCACAGGTCCAATCATCCCCTCATACAGCTCTGCTGAGTAAAGCAAGCTCAGATCTTGGACCTTGAGTAAGTTCTCACTAGGAAACCTCTGTGAGTCTCTACACATTCACACCACTCCCTCTAAGGGATCAATGCAGAAGAGAAGAGAGGAAAGGGAGATTAAAGGTTACTCTGTGGGCCTGACACAACCCATGCGTTCATGGCCCCATTGCAGCAAGGGTTACCTGCAATGGGCCTGCACAAGATGGGCCTATCAACAGCCAATCATAGATAAGGAAGGGGCCATGTAGCCCTACACTTCCCCAATTGAACTGTGAGCTACTGATGGATTGTAGAAAAGGGGCAATGAGTTACAAAACAAAACGGACATGAACCTGGGAAAGGGACTTGTGGAGGTGGGGATAATAGGGGTGAGAGGAAGCTAAGAAGTGAGGGAGACAGTAATCAAAATGCACTACAGATGTATAGGAAACTATCAAAAGAAAAACATTGATAAATTTTAGTTCATTTAATAAAATAAAAAGAGAAGAATATTTTATATTTGGACAGTTTTTGGAGCAAGTTAGCCAAAACAGTGTGATAGACTCCTTGGACTCCACCCTTGGAGTCTGTTGATCACCAAGCCCATGACACATGAGCAGTTTGTCACATTTCTGGGGCACAGCCTGGAGTAGCACATTTCCAAGGATATCTACAGGGGTTGTTGCTAAGCTTGTGGGCAGAGCAGACTGCCAGCATCCACTCCTCCCAATGGTGTGCTCTTCCACCTTCCTTGTCACATATGCCAAATTTCTTATGCAAGATCATTCTAGATAAAAGTATGATGGCTAATCTGGACCATCACCTAGGTGAGATTTAGAATCGCCATGGAATCAGATCCCAGGGCACCTGTCTAGAAGTTATCTAGATTAAATTATTAAAAGGGAAGACCCACTTTGAATGTAGGCAGCATTGTCCTATGGGCTGGAGTCCCCAGACTGATGAAAAAGGAGAAAGAAATTGGAGAGAGGGAGTGGGAGAGGACTAGGAGGTGGGTATGAGCAAAGTATATTGTAAACATGTACATGTATGAAATTCCCAAACAATAAAAAAGAAATTTGAAAAAGAAAGTGAGCTGAGCACCAGCATTCATCCCTCTGCTTCTTGACTGTGACTACAATGTGACCACACGCCTCACCCTCCTACTGCCATGCCTGTACTATAATAGACTGTGCCCTTCAACTGTGAGCCAAAATAAGCCCTTTCTCAAGTTGCTTTTGTATGGTAGTTTGTCATTACAATAAGACAAGTAACTAATACAGAAATTATGCCCCCAAAATCCACCTGCAAATTTGGTGAAGGCAGTAAAGGGAAAATTGAAAGTCTAATAAAAACAGGGATGTGAGGTGACAGGTGTCACACAGCATGGCCTGCTAAACATGGATGTAAAGTGATAGATGTCACACAGCATGGCCTGCTAAACATGGATGTGAGGTGATGGATGCTGCACAACATAGTCTGCTAAACATGGATGTAAAGTGATGAATGTCACACAACATGGCCTGCTAAACATGGATGTGAAGTGAATGGGTGTCACACAACATGGTCTGCTAAACATGGATGAGAGGTGATGGATGTCACACAATATGGCCTGCTAAACATGGATGTGAGGTGAATGGGTGTCACACAACATGGTCTGCTAAACATGGATGAGAGGTGATGGGTGTCACACTGCATGGTCTGCTAGGACTTCTAGGAATAAACTTAAGGAAGTTGGGTAACAGCTTCAAAAGAGGGAGACAGCTGAAAAAATTCACCATTTTTCAGACACAAAATAGAAAACTTTCCAAAGCAGAGTGCAGAATCTGTCTCAGAAGGATGGCATGGTTTTGAGAGCTTCCCCATCTCAAGGAGGAGAAGTGATCATAGCCATAGCATAAGACAGAGCCTCAGGAAATCAGCACTGTACTTTAAGCAACAGACTTTATTTTACATTATTGATTGAGGGGGAGAGGGTGGTAAAGTTGTGTCATGGTACAAATGTGGAGGTGAATGAGTTCTTTCCTTTAACCACGTGGGAGCCAGGGATGGAACTCAAACTGTCAGGCTTGGCCGCAGGCCCCTGTATGTGCTGAGCCATCTCACAGGCCCAGAAATAGACATTTGCAAATGTCTCTAAAGAGAAGAAAAAGAGAAGGGAGGAAAGCAAACGGCAGCACCACCGAGGGAAGGGAGGCACTGGGGAAACCTCTCTCCTAGACACTCCACCAGAGCAAGAGCAAGAAGTCCCTCTTTAAAATGCCCTTTCTGGGCTGGTGAGATGGCTCAGCAAGTAAGAGGACTGCTGCCAAGCCTGATGATCTGAGTTCAATCCTCATTCTGTGTGGAAGAAGGGGGAAACAATTGCCTACAAGTTCTTCTCTATGGTCCACTTGCACACCATGCCACATTCACACACACATACACACACACACACACACACACACACACACACACACACACACACTCACATACACTACAGACAAATAAATAAATATAATTTAAGAGGCCCTTCCAGAGAGAACCTTGGCCACCCCATACCTTTTGTGAACTGCACACCGAAGAAACCCAGAGTAAGCATCAGAGAACTGTACACTGAAATCTAGCCAGCAGAACAGCTCAATACCATGGGGAGAAACTGAGTCAGAACTATGCTATGTTCAGCAAGACAGAAACCTTGTCAGAGACTGAGTCCGCAAGGAAACAGACAAGGCTTCCAAGCACCCACTGGCCATCAAGAAGGACTGCTCAGGGGCTGAACCAGCATATATATCCCAGCACAGAAGAGTCTTTCACTGATGGGTTCAGCATCTGTGACCTAGCCTTATAAAAGACCACCCAGGATGTGGCAGACATCTGAAGGAACACAGGAGATGACAGACATCTAGAGCCCAGGAAGGAACACAGGGTGTGATGGAAATCCAGAGCCTCGGAAGGAACATGGGGTGTGGGGGACATCTGGAGCCCAGGAAGGAACATGGGGTGTGGTGGACATCTGGAGCCCAGGAAGGAACATGGGGTGTGGTGGACATCTGGAGCCCAGGAAGGAACATGGGGTGTGGTGGACATCTGGAGCCCAGGAAGGAACATGGGGTGTGGTGGACATCTGGAGCCCAGGAAGGAACATGGGGTGTGATGGACATCTGGAACCCAGGAAGAAACATGGGGTGTGATGGACATCTGGAGCCCAGGAAGGAACATGGGGTGTGATGGACATCTGGAGCCCAGGAAGGAACATGGGGTGTGATGGACATCTGGAGCCCAGGAAGGAACATGAGATGTGATGGACATCTGGAGCCCAGGAAGGAACACCAGGAAAGGATGGAGCCATCACCTCCTGAGAGCAGGACAAAGTCGACTGGTTGCATCTCTTCTGTCTTTTCAGTCTGCTTTTGTCATAGCTGTTTTGCCCCCTATATCCTTACTGTCCCTTTCTTTTTTAAGATTTTATTTTAATCACATGTCCATGGTGGGGGGCATGCACATGAGTACAGGTGCTAATGGGAGGTGAAAGGCATAGGGTCCCCTGGAGATGGAATCCCAGGTGGTTGTGAGCCACCCCCACATGATGTGGGTGGTCAGAACTAACTCAAGAGCAACAGGTGCTCCGCACTGCTCAGCTACCCTTTCTGGTTTCCTCCCTCTATGGTCACTAGTCTCCCTCTGCTTTGATTCTCTCCATCACCCCCACAGTAACTGGCACCAGAGTGCACACAGTATCATCAGTGTTCCTTCACATCATAAAACACTGGAGTTGAAGAAGCAATGTGATGTGACTGTTGCTGTATTTTTATAACAGGAACTTAAAGTGATTTCATGTGTTCTATTTGACAGCAATGGAATAAAGCTAGAAATCAGGACGAGGAGATGCCGTGAAACTGTGCAAACTCATGGAAACTGAACAACACCTACTGAAAATGACAATGAGCCACTGAAGAAATCAGAGTGAAATGAGAAAATCCCCAGCACCAATGAAAAAGAAAACACAACCCACCCAAAGCTACAGGATACAATAAAAGCAGTTCTGGGGGGAAGTTTATAACTCTAGGTGCCTTCATTTAAAAAAGAAATCAGAGAGGTCCTCAGCAGTTAAGAGCACTGGCTACTCTTACAAAGAAAGGACTGGGCTTTGGTTCCCAGCACCCACATAGTGACTCACAACCACCCATGATGCCCTCTTTTGGCCTCTGTGAGTGTCAGGCATACACATGGTGCATGCACACACATTTGGCAAATATTCATACATCATAAAATAAAATAAATATATCTCTTCTTTAAAAATCAGAGGGATATCAAACAAATAACTTCGTTATGGCACCTTAAGTCCTTGAGAAACAAGAGCAAGCCAAACCTAAATCAGCACATTGAAACAAAGAATTAAATTATGGCAAAAATTAAACAAGAAATTTAAAAATCTACAAAAAATTGATAAAACAAAGAATTGGTTCCTTGAAAAGATAAACAAGGTTGACAAACCTTTGGCCAAATGAACTAAGAAGAAAGCAGACCCTAATTAACAAAAGTAGAGGTAGGCCGGGCGTGGTGGCGCACGCCTTTAATCCCAGCACTCGGGAGGCAGAGGCAGGCGGATCTCTGTGAGTTCGAGGCCAGCCTGGGCTACCAAGTGAGTTCCAGGAAAGGCGCAAAGCTACACAGAGAAACCCTGTCTCGAAAAACCAAAAAAAAAAAAAAAAAAAAAAAAAAAAAAAAAAAAAAAAAAAAAAAAAAAAAAAAAGTAGAGGTAAAAGAGAAATTAAAACAGATATCAATGAAATTTAGAAAATCACTAAAGACATACCTGAGAAAATTATATTCCAATAAACCTGAAAAATATAAGTGAAATGTATATCTCTCTAGCTATATAAGACCTGCCAAGATTAAATTAAGAAGAAATAAACAATTACAATATCTATAAAAGCAAGCCGGGTAGTGGTGGTACACACCTTTGATCCCAGCACTAGCACTAGGGAGGCAGAGGCAGGTGGATCTCTGTGAGTTTGAGGCCAGCCTGGTCTATAGAATGAGTTCCAAGATAGCCAGGGCTACACAGAGAAACCCTGTCTTAAAAAACAAAAACAAAAACAAAACAAACAAAGATATCTATAAAAGCAATAAAATAAAGCTGTAATTTTTCAATATTGTTATTAATTAATTTTTTCCCAGCCTGGTTATAGTTTCCTCTCCCTCCCTCCCCGCTTCCCAGTCCCTCCTCAATCCTTCTCCCTCCCCCTCCCATCCACTCCTCCTTTCTCTTCAAAAAAGTGCAGGCTTCCCATGGATATCAACCAGCCATGGCTTATCCAGTTACAGTAAGACTAGGCACCTTCTCTCCTATTAAGGCTGGATGAGGCAACCTAGTAGGAGGGAAGGGTCCCAAAAGCAGGTAACAAAGTCAGAGACAGTCTCTACTCCCTCCAAAGCAGTAAGTTTTTAAAATCCCCCAACTGAAAAAAAACAGGCCCAGACAGATTCACTGTGAGTTCTACAGACTATTTAAAGAGCTAACACCAGTTTTCCCCAAAGCATTCCCTGAAATCTAAGTGGCAGGGTGGGGGCTGCCTTCTGTTTATGAAGCCATTATTACCAACACCAGTGATAAACCAGAGGCAGGTCATAGGCAGCCTCAAGAAAGGAGCTGGCACCAGGGAAGAGAGCCTCACAATGATGAGGATGGGGCATGACGGCCCCTGAAGTGGAAGAGCAAGTAGAAGAGATACAGCATCATGCCCAAGACAGCACAATGAGGTCCCAAATGGAGCAAGAACAGTGCTACATTAGGGACATGAGGCTTCAGGTGGGCTGAAGGGAGGGGGCAGGCTCCAGGTGCAGAGAAGAGCTGCATTCTGATATAATCACTGTCGATAGCTTGACCTGAAACCTGGGGAGAAAGGACTTCTGCTCCCTCAAAAAGCTGAGAGCCAAGCAGGTATCTTAGGGCTAGAGAGATGGCTCAGCGTGTTATAGAGGACCCAAGTTTTGTACCCAGCACCTAGATCAGGTGACTCACAACTGTCTGTATCTCCAGCTCCAGGGAATCCAATACCTTCTTCTGGCTTCTGTGAGTAATATACCCACAAGCACAAATCTACACACACACACACACACACACACACACACACACACACACACACACACACACACACAATTTAAAATAAACATGAGGGGCTGGAGAGATGGCTCAGAGGTTAAGAGTGAAAACTGCTCATGCAGAGGACCTGAGTCCAGCTCCCGGCACCCACATCAGGTGGCTGACAATCCCCTGAGTCCAGCTCCCAGGACCCACATCAGGTGGCTGACAGTCACCTGTAACTCCATCTCAGAGGATCCAACACATTCTTCTGGTCTCTCAGGGCAACTGCCTTCACTTGTACATATCCACACATATACATACACTGAAATATGGAATAAGTCTTTTCTAAATGGAGAAACAAAATAATATGAAACATGATTAAAAGAAGGTTTCTGGTTTTTATAAGCTTCAAGAGAGTAGCAGGAAGTTCCATCCTACATGATGTAGCCTGGCCTATACTATATGCCATGAAGGCAAAGAGGAAGACATGAGATAGTGTATATTTTTCTCCTTTGTGGTTCCAAGATTTTGTATAGATACATAAAGTAATGTATATTTGGCATGAAAACAGAGGCAAAACTCTTTAGAAGAGCAGCTGAGACTGAGAGAAGGAGGAAGGAAGGTGTGGTTAGGGGATACAGGAGGAAAGATGTTCAGAGTATACTGTCCTTGTATGAAAATGTCCTGGTGAACCAAGTACCATGTACATTGAAAACACATGATAAAAACTTCAAAGTAAGAATAAAAGTTTAAAATGAGACTGGGTAGGAGAGACAACCTTGCAGTCAGGACACTGGCCGTTCAATCAGATTAATAGTTACAGCATGGGAGTTCAGATCCCAACACTCAAGTCAGGTGATTCCGGCACCTGTGATGCCAGCTCCCAGACAGCCATGTGCCCTCTGACCTCTAAAGGCACCTGCACACACACAGGTGTACCTACACACACACACAGGTGCAAATGCACACACACAGGTGCACCTGCACACATAGGTACACCTGCACACACATACAGGTGCACATGCACACACACACAGGTGCACATGCACACACACACACACAGGTGCACCTGCACACACACAGGTGCAAATGCACACACACAGGTGCACCTGCACACACACAGGTGCACCTACACACATACAGGTGCACATGCACACACACTAGTGCACATGCACACACACACAGGTGCACCTGCACACACAGGTGCACATGCACACACACAGGTGCACATGCACATACACACAGGTGCACATGCACACACACAGGTGCACATACACACACACACACACACACACACACACACACACACACACACACACACCATCAATCAATATTTTTAAAAATGAAGCTAGGGACTGGAGAGATATCTCAGTGGTTTAGAGCACTCATTGCTCTTGCATCCTTGAGTACCTGAATTTAGTTCCCAGCATACTCATGGTGGCTTGCAAGCACACAAACCCCAGTTCTGAGGAACGACATCTTCTTTTGAACCCTGCAGGCACCAGGCACATGTGTGATTCACATGCACACATGCAGGCAAAACACTAATACTCATAAAATAAAATAAATCTAAAAAACAACTTTTAAAAAAATAAAAGTTAAACCTCAAATGTTCTGTCAAGCAAAAAGAAGGACAGACAGACCTAAAGACAAGCATTCCTTTACAGTAGTTTTTCTACAAGGAAGAGTAAAGTTCTCAGAACATAATAAACTTCCAAATGACAAAAGGCTGCTTTAATGGAAATAGATAAATTGCAAGGAGCAGAAACTAAGAAGCCAGGTGTACAGAGATACAGCAGAACAGCAATGAATTAAGAAAGTCACGCTCCCTGTCAGCCCCAAGGGCTGTCCCAGCATCCGCCAAGCATGGTGGGACTTGTAGAAATCCAGGTCACTCTGCTATCCAGGTACCTGAAGCATAAAATGTAACAAAAGTCCCAGACATTAGAAAACTCTGATGGGAATTCATAGAGAAAGAGAAGTTCAGGAGAGCAGCAGGAGGCATGCCACAACACAGGCCATGATTAATTGCAAATGAGTGGAGGGGCTGGAGGGGCTGGGAGGCTGGGAGGTCATCCCAGGGCAGGGAGAAGGCAGCACAAGGGGGGAGGCCATTTGAACAAGATAAATGCAGGGCTCAGAAGAAGACTGGCCTGGAAAGTTTGCCTTGTGTTGCTTTTCTTTACTTTGTTATTAGTGTATTGTCCTGGTTTCATTTCTGTTACTGGGATAAAATACCCTGACCAGAAGCAACTTAAGAAAGGGGTTGATTTAGGCTCGCAGTTCCAGGACACTCCACGACAAGTGGAGGCACCTGAGACAGATGATAGCATCTGTAACACGAATTGCTAAATGGTCTTTTAATAAAAAATCAGAGCCAGATATTGGGGTAAATGCTGAAAGATCAGCGAGACAAAGGAACAAGCCTCTGCCACATCTCACCTCGCCAACCCCTCAAATCTTCTAACGGAAAGTCTGAGAGTCCGCAGCCAAAAAGCTTCAGCCGAAAAAGCCTCTAGCTGAAAGGGATGCTTCTGCCAAAAAGCCTTTAGTTCCCATCTCCTCACAGCCTATATACCGTTCTCCACCCAGCCATCACTTCCTGGAATTAAAGGCAAATGTGCTTCCCAGTACTGGGATTAAAGGTGTGTGCCACCACTGCCTGGCCCTGTTTACTCTCCTAGACTGCATCAATCTCATATACTCCAGGATGTCTTTGAACTCACAGAGATACAGACGGCTCTCTGCTCCCAAGTGCTAGGATTAAAGGTGTGTGCCACTACTGCTTGGCCTCTGTGTTTAATCTAGTGGCTTTTTCTGTTCTCTGATCTTCAGGTAAATTTTATTAGGGTTCACACTATATTACCACACGTATCCCATCCATAGTCAAGAGCAGAGAGAAATCAGTGCATGTGTGCTTGCTTGCTTGTGCTTGGCTCCATTTCTCCGCCCTTAAACAGTTCAGGTCCCCTGTTTAGGTAATGGTGCTGCTCTCAATGGCTGTGTCCTCCTGCATCAACAAACAGTGAAGACAATCCAGCACAGACATGCCCATTGACCAACCCAATGTAGGAAAACCTTCACTGAGACTCTATTCCCAAGCAAATCTATGATATGTCAAGTTGACAAAGTCAACCATCATGGTATATAGTGATACACATTTTTAAGCTTTATTTTTTATTTGTAGTTATATGTATGCATGTGTGTCTGCACATGGGTGTGTACAGATGAATACAGGTGCTCATAGAGATCAGATGCCCTGGCCCTGAAGTTACACGAGGCTGTGAACCACACAACATGGTGCTGGGAACAGAACTTGGATTCTGTGCAAAAGCAGTGTGCACTCCTAAGTGTTGAGCCGTCTCTCCAGCACACACTGGTAAGTTTCATACGCAAGTGTTCACTCCAGTCTATTATGTACCTTGTGTTCACTACCATCCCTTTCTCTCCCTCTCCCTTTCCATCATTCACCTTCATTTCACTTGTCTGACATTGTCTCTGCAGGGTCTTTCTGCTGTCTCCTCTCACTCTGTCACCTCCCAGCTGAGCTGCAACTAACAAACTCTGGCTTCCTGCCACACTCCCCAAATTCCCCAGTGACTTAAATCAGAGGAATTCATGGTGTTCTATCCATTTTTCTGAGTTCAACTAATTCTGCAGTTCTTTGACAAATGCAGTAATAATTGCAAAGTGGACCTCGGGAGAAGTCTCAATGGGAAAAGGGACTTTCACACAAGCACGGAGATCCAAGTTCCATTCTCAGAACCCACATCAAAATAAATAAATAAATAAATAAATAAATAAATAAATAAATAAATAAATAAATAAATAAATAAATAAATAACAGGGCTTCTGCCGCTTGTAATCCTCATGCTGAGAAGACAAAGGCAGGCAGGTCCCTGGGGCTGGCAGTGACAAGCAAGCTTACCCTATTTGGTGAGGTCCAGGCCAGTGAGAGACATGTCTCAAAAAACAAGATGGCAGTTGACAAGATAGCTGAGCAGGTAAGGTCCTTACAGGCCTGGAGCTTGCACCAAGGCAGCTTATCATGAAATCATGCAGAAGCTAAAGGCTAACTCTGGTCCCAGTCAGTTTCTAGACCCACCACAGACTCCTAATTTTCCCTGCAAGTAAGATGAATTTGTCCACATTTTACAACAGTAGTAACAGATTTTGAGTGATTAAACTGTTTGTACTAATTCACTGGAGTCGTAAGTGTTGAGATGGGTTATGACCTCCAAATATGTGAGACCCTCAGAGAACTACCAGCCCACAGCCCAGAAAACCTCATCTTCCAACTCTGCTAAGAAATCAATAAAAACGATCATTTTATAACACTAGTATTATTGTTTTGGGTCAGACACTGTGCCAGGGACTCCCCTTGCGTTAGTGTTAAATTTAAGAAAAGAAACTTTTCAGGGTGGAACTCAGCCAAGCCCCAGCCCACTGTCAGACTCCAGAAAACCCCCACCCTATGCCATGAGGCTGGGGTGAGCAAAACTCAGCCAAATGACCAACCAGGAGCCCACACGGAGCCATGCGCACCAGGCAGTTGGGCACTATAATGATCTCTTCGTGGAGGAAGATGGCCCAGCCCAGCATCATGGCAACCTGAGTGGGACATGGAGACTCACACACAGGTGTGGGGCTGTCCATCCCAGGCTCCAAGGAGAAAGCAAGAGCCCACCTGATACTTCGCAGCACAAGCCAGGAGGGAAGTATTATAGTGAACAGAAGCATTGTCTGGTGTAGTATGGGAGAGTGAGAGACAGAATTGTTCAGGTCCTGTGGACAGAGGTATAGCTGAAGAGGTGAGAGAGGAAAGGAGTGGGCTGAGATGGTGAGGGAACTGACCACTTGACTGGCTGCAACATACGGGAAAGCAAGCCATGCACTTGTCTGGGCAGCACAGCAGAGATGACTCTGTTGATGGACATCTAGCCCCATCTCTCATCTGCCATAGAGTGCCATGGGCTGGGGAGAGTTACCCTCCCCTGCTTTCTCCCATCAATGCCTAAGGCAGGTGGGAGAGTTGACCTTGAGGTAACAAGAGTGGGAGAGCTGTCCCTGCCCCCACCAGCTGCAACACTTGGAGGCCCTGCACCTCTCCAAGGCAGCACAAAAGAGTCAAGCCTGTTAGCGAAGGTGTGGGTGAGCCAGACCCAAAGTTGTGAGCATGGGAGAGCTGTCCCCATTTCTCATCTGCCCCATGGTAGCATGGGTGGGGGAAGAATGACCTCTCACACACCCACAAATACCTGAGACAGGTGGAAGAGCTGGCCCTGAGGTCACAAGAGCCGGAGAACAGGCCCTGCACCTCACGGGGACATCAAAATAGAGCCAACCTTGTTGGCAGAGGTGTGGATAAGCCAGGTCTGAAGTTGTAAGCGTGGAAGGGCTGTCTGTCTGTCACTACTCATCTGTCATATGGTGGTGGATGGAGGAGAGATGACCCCCTTTCCCCTCTCCCCTTATCACCTCCAACAGACAAGAGAGCTGATCCTCCCCCTTATCAGCTGCAGCGCTCAGGAAATGGGCCCTGCCCCTCACTTAGGCAGCAGAGCAGAGCGGCCCAGTGGTTGGAAGTGAAGGTGACCCAGCCCAGATATCCTGAGCAAAGGAGAGCCGTCTCCATTACTCATCAGGCATGTGGTAACATGGGTGGAGGAGAGATGCCCTACCCCCCAGCTCCCATCCATCAATACCTGAGACAGGTGGAGGAGCTGTTCCTGAGGTCACAAGAGCATCACTCAGGAGACTGGCCCCTGCACCTCTCCTGGGCAACACAATACAGCTGGCCCTAATGGTGTAGATGTGGGAGAGTCAACCCTGAGGGCATGAAAGCAGGAGAACAGGCCACATGCCTTGCTCATTCCTGCAAGAGGTAAATTAGCCAGAGCAATGCTGGAGAGCTCACCCTGGTAGTGAGGATAGAGGAGAACTGGCTGCCATCTATCTTGTTTTGGAGGTTATTTGGGAAGAGGGGGTTGTTGTTGCTTGAGGCATAGTCTCACTGTTTAGTGTAGGATCACTATGTAGACCAGGCTGGCCTTGAACGAAGAGAGATCAAACTTTCTCTTCCTCCAGAGTCCTGGGATTAAGTCCTGTGCCATCTCAATAAGCATCCATCTTATTTTTTGAGACAGTATGTCTCCCTGGCCTGGAGCTCACCCATTAGGTAAGGCCAGCTGTCCATCCAACTCCTCTGCCTCCCATGCAATACACCTGCCTCTGCTCCCCTGGGACTAGAATTATAGGTATATGCAACTACATCAGCTTCTTTACTTGGGTTCTCAGGATCAAACTCAAGAACTCACACTTGCAAAGTAAACACTTTTCTGACTGAACTGTTCCACAGAACACATTATATACTAGGTGAACAATAAATTCTCAGTTAGGTTCAGAACAACAGACTAAACGATAGAGCTGAGCCTTGAAACTGCTGTACATCTCTCCAAGGTCCCTGTTGCACCATAGGATCCAGATAAAGAATTCCTCTAAACTTGTCAGAAATGCTGATCCATCTAAGTTAGGGTTGCAGAAAAATTCAAGTGCCCTTAGTAACCTCAATCATGGACTCCCATCACATCCCAGAGACCTCTCAGATGCATAGTACTATCCTCTGTCCTTTGTAGGTTTACTCCCAGCTCCTGCTGGCCACCTTTTATTTCTGACATGTGTTGCCTCTACAGTCCAAGGTTTTTATGCTGCTTGTCTTTGGGTCTGTATGTTTATAGATCATCACAGTCTAACAACTTGATGCAGCACCATCAAAAAATGCTTTGAAAATGAGTTCAAGAAGCTGGAGCAGTGGCTCAATGGTGAAGAGCACTTGCTGTGGAGTGGTGGGGACAAGAGTTCAAATCCCAGCACCCACACAAGAAGCCAGGCATCCTGCTCATACCTGTAATCCCAGCTCTGAGAAGGTGGAGACAGGAGGATTACTGAAACTTGCTGGCTTCGAGCCTCAGGGAGAAAACAAGAGCCCTTGGGTCAGGAAGAGACCCTACCTCAAAGGAATAAGTGGAGAGTGCCAGAGGAGCACACCAACACCCTGAGTAGACAGGCACACATACAAATGAAATAAATTAATTAAATAAATGAATCTTTAGAAAGAAAAGAAGTCACACGATGTAAAAGTGGACATGCCAGGAACAGTGTAATAGTTAGGGTTTCTATTGCTGTGAAGAGACCATGACCACAGCACCTCTTATAAAGGACATTTAACTGGAGCCAGCCTCTCTCTGTCTCTCTCTGCCTCTCTGTCTCTGTCTCTGTCTCTCTCTCTCCCCCACCTGCTACCATGCCGTCCCCACCATTACAAACTCTAACCCTCTGGAACCATTACCCAAACAGACCCTTTTCCTTTAAGTTGCTTTTGGTCATGATATTTTATCACGGGGACGGAGAAGTAACTAATACAAAGATATTTCCTAACCTCAAGAGAAAATGAAAATATTACAGGGAAAAAAAACATAATCTAATTTTACTGCTTGCTCAGCTAGAGATATATTTAGCTTAAGTAATGAATGATGAATGTTACCAGAATTTTACTATTGACAAAATGGAGGTGGGGTACATGTTTGAGTCCATGAAAGAGTCTAACCCTTACTTGGTCTTCTACAAAGGCAAGACAATTGATCATTCGAATTGATACTTCGAAGACTGTTGATCAGAAAGTAGTGATGGGCCTTTAGAGGTGACTCAGTGGTTAGGAGCAGTGGCAGCTCTTCTAGAGGATCTGATTCCCAGCAACTACATCAGATGGTCCACAACCCCAGTAACTCCAAGCTCCAGAGACCAGACACCCTCTCCTGTTGGGGAATATTATTTTAAGTTGTGTTACTTTTGTTTATGTTGCATTTGTTTAACTTTGTGAAGCTGTGTTACTGTGCCTGTCCAAAACTCCAAATGGTTTAATAAAGAACTGAATGGCCAATGGTAAGGTAGGAGAAAGAATAGGCGGGGCTGGCAGGCAGAGAGAATAAATAGGAGAAATCTGGGAGGAGTGGAAAAAATGAAGTACCTGCAGAAGGAGTGGAACTCCAGGCGCCAACTACACAGCAAGCCACAGAGTAAGAGTAAGATTTAAAGAAGTAAGGGAATAGGAAAAGCCCAGAGGCAAAAGGTAGACAGGATAAGTTAAGGAAAGTTGTCAAGAAACAAGCAAGGCTATGGCCAGGTGTACATACTTAAGACTAGGCTTCCATGTGTGATTTATCTGGGAGCTTGGTGGCAGGCCTCCAATAAAAAATAAAACCCGCAAACAATATTATGGCAAACAAATTTGAGGCTCAAATATCCATCTAAAGCCTGAGAAAGCTGGAAAAAAAAGAGACTATGGCTCCTTTAAGAGGTTTTGCCTGCTGGTAAGCCCTTGAACAGCCAGTACATTAAGTAGGAACAAAAAACTAAGTAAAAATGCCTACCACAGCTCAAGCATTGGCATTTTAGAGCTCTAGGAAGGTTTAATGCAGTTCTCAGCACAAACCTCTGACCAGGCTTCAACTTGGCTTTCTGCAACCTGAGAAGTGCGGAGAGCCAGCCTCAAAAGCCGTGGGCAGGGTACCATGCCTCTTAGCAATTTAAAGTTTGTTCATGTGGTCAAAAGGGCTAGAAGACACTCAGTAAAAGAGGTCCAGATGGAAAAACCTCTAAACAGGTTAGAGTGTTTAACAATGTGCATAGGCTTAACAAAAGGAAAAGTGTTTAGTAATAGGAAAAAAAGAAGAATATAAAATAAACTCTTTAAAGTGAGAGCAAAAGAAAAAAGCCATGTAAGATGGGTAATGCCTAAGTAGTCTGGATCTTGTATGTTATTGTGTTGATTTCTTCGGATTTTTTTTTTGTTGTTGAAAATCAAAGGACAGCTGAAAAGTGACCTAGAATTGAAAAAGGGACTGTTGAAATGCATCAGCCTATATGCTTTAGGAATGCCTTAACTTTTAAAAAGTCAAAAAATATATTTGTCAAATGGAAATAAAAAAATGCTTTAAATTTTTTCCCACAGGAGATGAGAGACTGTGGATTCCTTTAGGGTTAATGGTTTGATCAGGCAAGACCTCCTGAAACTTGATAGGTGCCATCTATCACCAAAGGTTACTGCTGGTCTTCCCAGGACTTGGTCATTATGTGAAAATTTTCTCTCTGGGACCATAAAGATACTTTGTCCACAGACAGCAGGAAGCAGTATGTAGAATACTATGCCTACATTCCCAAGAGTTGGGTGGTGTGGGTGGTTTGTGGTTATTTGGTGGGTTATGGATGCTTGTTATCATTTAGGGGAATATAGGAATGATAGGCGGGAAGGCTATATTGCTGAATCTACTATAAACTAAGGAACAACTATTGATCTCAAGTATTTTTTATTTGTAAGGACTTTTGTATATTGATACAAATTTTAATTTTTGGTTACAACACATGTATATATATATATATATATATATATATATATATATGTGTGTGTGTGTGTGTGTGTGTGTGTGTGTGTGTGTATGTGTGTGTGTGTGTGTGTGTACATATATACTTTTGTATAAAAGATTTTTGTATGTGGATATAAACTTAGAGTTCTTTTTGTTACATTGTACATATGTTTTAACTCTTATGTACAGGGTTTTTGTATATTGATGCAAATTAAGGTTGTTTTTGTTACCACATATTGTATATGTGTTTTACTCTAGTTTAAGGTATTGTATCTATGCAGTTCATTTAAAAATATGAGGTAACTTAAGGGAAGTCCCTTGTTTGTGTATCCTGAACAATGGGTGTTAACAGCTTGGATGCAAGATTGTAAAGCATCAGTAGGGAACTTCTGCCCTCTAGGGTCCTCCCATTGTGCTGTAAGCCTGTACTTAAGACCCCCTACCCCCTTCAAGAAATGACATTTGACATTTAAAATTTATATATATATATATATATATATATATATATATATATATATATATATATATTTGAATGAAAACTGCGAATGTAATCTATGAATACCACAAATGTGATTAATATCATGAGTGTAATTTTTAAAATTAATAATAAAAACAAAAACAAATATAAGGTAAAGTTCCAGTTTTTTGAAAGCTATTATTATAAACTGTATAGGATAATCAAGAAACATAGTTCAATAGTTAGTCATTTCTAACAATCAAATTTGTAGATATGTCATGTATGTTTTCTAGGTTAAACAGATATATTTTAGATAGATGGTCTTCAAATACTTCAAAGATTCATAGAATATGACATTTAAAATGTTTTGTTAATTTAAAGATTTTCATGACAATGAGACACATCTGCTCCTGGCAGCACCAATTTACTTGAGAGAAAAGAAGATGATGGGCATTGAAGAAACTCTGTATGGAGTTGCTTTCATTGTGGCAAGATTAGCCACTAGGAGAGAGGAAACTGTTCTTGCCTTTGACTGCTGACAATGTGCTGGCAGAGTGGACATGCAGGACACAGAGGAAAGTGACTGTTGAACTTTGCCAAAACAAAGCAGGACAGTCCTTCAAAATTCCTGTTTCATAGAAGAATCTGTCAGATATTCTATAGTTGCTATAGATAAAAGCAACTGATGAACTTTGCCAGCACAAGGCAGGACAGCCTTTCAAATTCCCTGATTCACTGAGAAGTCTGCTAGATACTATGGGCCCATAAGATGGATACCCCAATGTTGAAGAAGGAGCTTTGGGTGACTATCTAGGCAGCCAGATGTCTCTGTCATTGCTAGAGTTTTGAAAATTGTTTACAATGCACTTTTTGTTTACTTAAATAATGTTATCTTTCTGGAGTGTTTGATGTAGCTGTGGACTAGACAGTTATAGCTACAGTTTTCCCTAGTTATGAAAGAGAGTAAATTAGGAATAAAACTTTAGATTCATTAAGGCAGGATAGATAATGGAATATTTACTTTTAATTTGCCAAACACAAATGAAAGGGAATTCATTACATTGTGAATGTAATCTTTACTTGATAATTGTTCTTATTGTGTATACTCTTATAGTGTTAAAGTTAAAACCTTTCAGTTTTTTGTTTAGACAAAAAGGGCGAAATATTTTAGAATATTATTTTAAGGTATGTTACTTTTGTTTATGCTCTGGAACATTTGTCTAATGATGAAAAGAGGTGTATGGTTAAATAAAATTCTCCTGCAATCAGGAGGCTGCATCAGCAACTAGCTGACAGGAAGTAGTAGGGAGGAGCCAGGTAGAGAAGCGTTTTTTTAAGTAGGAATGGGGAGGAGCATGAGGGCTTTTGTGGAGGACACAAGCAAGGAGGGGAGGGGAGCTACTTGTTATTCAGCCTCTCTGAAGAGTAGACATCCACCTTAAACTTTTAATCTTGAGTTCTTTAGAAGGACAGAGGTTTAGTTAAGTTTCCTTTGCAGTTTTGCAAGAGTCGGAGCCTGAGAAAACAGAATTCCCTCCATCTATGGCCCTTGAGGCCTAATGCTGCTGGTAGCAGTGGAGTTGCAGTTGCTGATTCAGACAGCTGTGACTTAAAAAGCAGCAACATTTAAAGAAAAGGGCAACAGTCCTTATGGCCTCTGTAATCACCTCCACACACATTCACACACACACACACACACACACACACACACACACACACACACACACACACATATACACACACATACCCAAATACTTAAAAGTAAAATAAATCTTTTTTCTCTCATTGTATTTTTGAATTTTTATTTTATTTTTAACTTAAACTATAATTTCATCATTTCCCCCTCCCCTTTCCTCTCTCCAATCTCTCCCATTCCTCTCAACTTGCTCCCTCCCAAATTTACAGCCTCTTTTTGAGGAAAATCACAGCTGGTCAAGATAATGTATTTATACCTTTCATTAAAAGAATAGGCTAGCCAGGCAGCAATGGTGCACATCTTTAATCTCAGCACTTGGGAAGCAGAGGCAGGCAATCTCCAAGTTCGAGGACAGCCTGGTCTTCAGAATGAGGTCGAGGACAGCAGAGCTACACCTAGAAACCTTGTCTTGGGAGGAAGAGAATTGGCTAAAGAGAGTACAAGTGCTTATCGATAACAAGGACAAAGGAGAGGGTGTGATCACAGTGCAACAGTGCTACCTTTTATACATATGTATGTATGCATTTATATATGCAAAACCTGCTGGTTCTGATCAGTGTTGCCTGTATGTATGTGAATTCAGGGTTAGCCATTTGGTGTTGGATGACCAATTAGGGGGCTCATTCTTGGGAAGACTATTTCTCCAACTTTCAGGTTTCCTTGGTTGCCTATAGTTCTTTATCTAGCAGTGGGGCCCTATGAGACTACCCCTTTCATGTTAGCATGTCTATTGGTGTATCTGTTGGGGTCTTGTTAAGGCAGTGGGGGGCCCTGTGAGAGTGCCCCTGTAGTGGGTAGCGATTCCAGCTTCTTGCCAGAATTTCAGACAATCTTACCCATTACTCTAAGACTTGCTACAGAACCTACAGTTAGTCTAACTGAGATTTAACTATTTGAGCTTTCACACAGTACCCAACAGAGATACCATTACCCCCTAAATAGCAGGAAGCAATTCTCAGAAAATGACGCCACTTCTCCCTAAGGTTTCATATTTCACAGGGTTATGGATAACGGTTATAGGGTTGGGAGTGGAAGAAAATATTAGACTCAATATTCTCCTAAAAAAAGGGAAAAGAAGAAATGGAATGGATAGGTATAAGATATTATGGTAGTTGCCGGGCGGTGGTGGCGCACGCCTTTAATCCCAGCACTCGGGAGGCAGAGGCAGGCGGATCTCTGCGAGTTCGAGGCCAGCCTGGGCTACCAAGTGAGTTCCAGGAAAGGCGCAAAGCTACGCAGAGAAACCCTGTCTCGAAAAAACCAAAAAAAAAAAAAAAAAAAAAAAAGATATTATGGTAGATTATTGTATATACTAGTAAAGAAATTTAGTAAAATAGCAGCCTTAGATAATTTGCACTGTTATGGATTCTTATATGTTGATACAAATGTAAACTACTTTTATATTCCTGTTTAAGATAATTTTTATATTGATACAAATACAGAACTATATTTATTATAATGTACATATATTTCTACTCTTATTTGAAATATTTGTATATTGATGCAAATGTAAATTTATATCTGTCATACTTTATGTATGTTCTACTTCTGTTTAGGATATTCTGTATATTGATATATATTTAAGATTATTGTCATATTATATATTGCACTATATATTCCTACTTCTGTTATAAATATCTTGTGTATTGTCACAATTTTGAAGTCATCGTTCTTTACCATACATTTGCTTATAGACTGTTTACCTTGTTTACATGAAGCCTTAGTCCTTAGGTTATTTCGGTTGATAAGACATAGATTGATAGTCACCTATTCTTGTCATCTCTATAGTTACATTAGTTAGGTTATCCAGATTTACAGATACATAGGTCAGATGGACAGGTAATCTTCAAACACTTCATAGACCTAGAGAATATGCCATTTAAATAACTTAGAATTCTGTTGACGTGAGACATAATTGCTCCTGGCTGCACCAATTTGATCCCGAGAGAATGTTGGGCTTCTAAGACATTTCTGTAGACGTAACCAACAGTCTTATTAAATAAGAAACACAGAAACAATGTAAAAGAGAAAGCCGAGAGGTCAGAGCTCAGAGATAAAATTTCACCCTTCCTCCTGCGGTGTCCCAGCTTCCCGAAAGAGAGCTATATCCTGTCTGTTCGTCTTTTTATAGTATTTTGTTCTGCCTTCTCATTGGTTGTAAACCCAAACACGTGACTGCCTCGTCACTGTCTGAATGTACAGCCCCCAAGGTCTTAAAGGCATATGTCTCCAATGTTGGCTGTATCCCTGAACACACAGAGATCAATGGGATTAAAGGCGTGTGCCAGCACCGCCACACTCTTGCTATGGCTCTAATAGCTCTGACCCCCGGGCAACTATATTTATTAACATACAATCAAAATCACATTTCAGTGCAATTAGATTACCACCACATTTCCCCTTTTTTATTTTAATAAAAAGAAAAAAAAGCAAAAGGTTATAACTAACAAAAGAAAAACTATATAGAAAAGTACAATAACTGTATACAATATATACAAGTAATAAATACCTAAACAGGTATTTGACAAATCAGAGAAAATAATTCCATTATCTATCCTATTTTGGTAAATCCAAGATGTATCTAATGCACTTTCTATCCTAATTAGTTTTCAACTATAACTAACTAATCTTCAACCATAACTAACTAATCTTCAGCTCCCTCAGAGACCCAAGAAGGGGATAATATTAGCTAACAAAAATAAAAACAGGAAGTGCATGCAAGCAACTTCCAAAAAATTTGTGAGTTGACAGAAACAGCCAGCTGCCTGGGCAGTCACCTGAGGTTTCTCCGCAGTGTTGGGGCATCATCTTCAGCCTATAGGCTTAGTGTATCTGACAGACTCATTTGTGAAGTAGGATATACACAAGGTCAACAGTTAAACCTCCAGAGCAGTCCACGTACCAGAAACACCTGAATTCCACTAGTGTCCTGTCATGATTCAGGATTTTAAATTCTGGAAATTGTTGACAGTTTTTTAATTCAGCTGTCCATTCTTCTTGGCTGTGTATATATGGCTTTATCTCAACATCCCCTTCTTCTCCACATCCCTCTATTAAATGCCAGTCTACTATCGAAAGGTGTGAGCTTTCAGCTGCTGTTCCATTGTACAACAGAAGCCATCGGCCCTCTGTCTGTTAAGCTGCCTTCGAAGAAAAGGGCACCGTACCTTTTCCGGAATGCAAAGGCCACTTCAGGGATGGGGCCATATTGTCCTGGCCTCAGAAGATGCCTTTTGATAAAGCCATAACCACACTTGTTTTGGCAAGAATCAGTAGTCCCTTGTTTCGTGTTTTGTCTGTCCATTTTGTCCTGTTGATTCGAGGATACTTTGTTGTCCAGTGGCTAACTTTTGCCACAATGAAAGTTGACTCCTTATACAGTTTCTTCAATGCCCATATTTTCTCTGAAGTAGATTGGTACTGCCAGGAGCCGACATGTCTCAAAAAAGAAAAATTTTCTAAGTTATTAAAACATTTTAAATGCCATATTCTGTAGATCTCTGAAGGGTTTGAAGATGACCTGTCTAAAACATCTCTGTTCAATTTTTAAAACATATCTAATATGACTACAAGTTCTATTGTAATGTCTAACTACTAACTTTCATTTCTTTATATCCTAATAGTTGGTAATAATAACATTCAAGGATCAGAAATTTGCATTACATTGTTAAATGAATGGTATAAATACAATTAGAAATATACATATAGCATTTTTTAACAATATCAGTTTCAAATTTGTATACAATATAAAACAATCCAATCCAATGTAAAGTATTTAAAACTAGTAATTGTCTAGCTCAGTCGGTAGAGCATGAGACTCTTAATCTCAGGGTCGTGGGTTCGTGCCCCACGTTGGGCGCCATTTGTTGCTGGAGGGCTTCTCTCCAGGTTCCCCAAGCCCCGCAGTCCCACAATCCACTTATAAAATAATCACTCAGATGCTTATATCACTTATAAACTGTTTGGCCGTGGCAGGCTTCTTGCTAACTGTTCTTTTATCTTAAATTAACCCATTTTTATAAATCTATACCTTGCCACGTGGCTGGTGGCTTAACAGAGTCTTTACATGCTGCTTGTCCTGGCAGTGGCTGCAGTGACTCCCTCCTCAGCCTTCCGCTTCCCAGCATTCTCCTCTCTCCTTGTCCCACCTACTTCCTCCCTGGTCACCTACTTCCTGCCTGGTCACTGGCCATCAGTGTTTTATTTATATAAAACGATATCCACAACACATTTCCATTTGGAAATTTGTCTTCTTGGCAAAAAAAAAAAAAAAATGCCTACTAGGCAAAGAAGTGCCCTTGCCTCAACTGCTGACAGTACAAATGCAATGCTGTCCTTTCTAGACAAGCAGGACACAAGGAAAGCGACCACTGTACTCTGCCAAGACAGGGTAAGATGGTCATTCAGAATTCCTGCTTGTGAAAATGGTCTGTCAGATATTCTAGGCCTGTAGCCAATTTGAATGTACCAACAATGCTGAGAAACTTTAGGTGACTGTCCAGGCTGCCAGCTGTCTCAGTCTACTCTTGCAAGATTCCCAAAAGTTGCTTGCATCCATCTTCCATTTCTCAGGTACCATTATATCCCTTCTCAGGTCTTTGATGGGATTGAAGACTAGCAGTTATAGTTACAACTTTATATATATAAAATCTTAGATAGAACATATTAAGTATTAGATTCAGATTCTTTAGGATAAGACACCTTTTGGAATAACCTTTGTAACATACCATTTACCTACACTCTAGACTTCTCTGGATTTTAGTATGTGTTTCTTGCTTGATATTGTTCACATTGATTGTAGTTCCATCTTATCTAGGTCATTATCCCTCATTATTCCTGGACAATATTTGATAACCATACCTTTGTATATAGTCTTGTATTAAGTTAGAACCTTCTTATTTAAACAAAAAGGGGGAGATATAGTGGGTAGCCATTCCAGCTTTGGTCTGGAAGTTCCAACCCCCATTGAGGCTTTGGTAACTATCATGCCTACAAGGCAGGGCCAAGGGAGGGCCCTGGAGATGTGAGATCAGGATGCACCACACTCTCTTTCTGCTTGGACCCTGAACCCTAGAGGTAAACCGCGGAGAGTTCTCCAGAGAACACTGCTGGACTGCGCTGCATCCTTCCCAGAACCTGCCACCTACCTATCCCTTCATTTGTAAGTTATGCCATTAAATAAATCTCAATTTTACTACGTGGAGTGGCCTTAATAATTTCACCAATAGCCCCCTTCACATTAGCATGTCTATTGGTGTATCTGTTAGGGTCTTATTAAGGCAGTGGGGCCCTGTGAGAGTGCCCCCTTCACGTTTGCATGTCTATTGGTGTATTTGTTAGGGTCTTGTTAAGGCAGTGGGGCCCTGTGAGAGTGCCCCCGTCATGTTTGCATGTCTATTGGTGTATCTGTTAGTGTCTTGTTAAGGCAGCCATTCTACTGAGGTGTCATGAGTGCAGCTTCCCTGTCTTTTCTCTAGATCTCACAATGGATTTCCTGGTTCTCTGGCTCTTACAATCTTTGCACCTCTCTTCTTCAATGTCCCCTGAGCCTCAGATACAGGAGTTATGTTACAGGTGTGTCCTGGGCCTGGCTCCCCATCAGTTGTCCTCTACACAATTCCCGACTGTATTCTAAGTACTTATCCTTACACCTACAGACAAGTGTAGATCTCCTCCCTCGTGAAAGACAGTTTTCCTTGTAACAGACATAGACCCATTCAGAAAGTCACAAGTGCTCAAGATAAATCATTCTTAAGATGAGTATCGCTAAAAACATGCCTACAGATTTCATTCATGGAACTGACTAAAGAGGGGGGTAGTGCTTGTTGATGAAGAGGACAAGGCTGGGGCCTGTGGTCACAGAGCAGCGCTAACTTTCCTGTATATCTACATCTAACTTTCCTGAATATCTATATCACTGTAAGTTGTATGTATGCACAAAAGCTTAAGAATTCATTAACTAGGCTTCTATAAGTTTCCATGGTCCAAGGAAGGTAAAATTTCCTGTTACTAATTCCCAGCATCCATCTGCGAAGATTCTAGGGGCCTCGGTCTTAATGTTCCAGGGTATCTCTGAGTCACAGCAAATCTAAAGCTATCATGTCCCAGAGACAAAACCCATTCTCTGAATTCTTATATTTAATAACATGAGACACAAGCCCCTTTGAGAAAAAATGGGCCTGAAATGATACTCAGAACATCAATATTTTATGTCTCATTCATCAATCATTCACCACCTGCTGGCAAGAAGCACCTTCCAGGGAGTGTCTCTAGGTCTCCTCCCAGAGCAGGCACTGTTAATATTTCATGCATGGGGGAGGAAGTAGCTGCTCAGGCATGTTAGCCCTGCCCAAGTAGCACAAGGAAAGTGATGCTCTCTTGCAGACAGAAAGGGAACACATGACAGGCAGCACCCAACACACTGCTCTCCCAGTGAGTCTCTAAACCCACACACAGTATCAAGGAAGCTCCTCTGCAAAGGGAAACTGAGGCAGATCCCTTAGCACTGATCCTTTCTGCCCAGTGTTCTCCAACCACAATCATCATCATCATCATCCTCAGGGACCCAACAGCTGTAGTAATTGAAGATTGACTGGAGCCAGGCAGAGGAGCCCATGTTTGTAATCTTAACACTTAGCCAGATCTAAACATCCAGGCCTGGGCTACACAATGAAACTTATCACCAAAAATAGGAGGGGAGACAGCTCAGTTGGTAAAGAACCTGCCACACAACTATGAGCACCTAAGTTTGATACCCAGAACCCATGTAAAAAGCTGGGCACAGTGTTATGTGCTTGTGGTTCTAACACTGGTTAGTGGGAGACATATGGATCCCTGGGGCTCACTGACCAGCCTAATTAGAGAACTCCAGACCAACTGAGAGAGCCTGGTCCCAAATGGTTGACATCTAGGAACAGCACTAAATGCTGACTTCTCCTTCTACATGCACACATGTTCATCCACACACGCAACAAACACAAAAGTAAAAGATTATTATTTCATAATTTGATATTTGATAATGAAATCTCATCCACCATAAAGCATTTGTGGAAAACCAACAATGTGTTTTGGATCCAGAAAGATCCCAGGAATTCATGACACACTTATAAACAATGTCATCTCCAGGCAGTAGCCACAATACCTGTCATTTTCCTGCCGCTTGCTGCCCTGGGTACATGCTATTTTTAACTTTTGTAAACTAAAATTCAAGATGGGGAATCACTTTATGAGACTCAGCAAAGACTTGTTTTTCCTTATCAAGTGCACTGAGGAACAACTTAGAAGCAATAACTTCCATCCATGAGAGAACATAATTTAATGAGTTTTGATAGCGGTGTGCAACTCAGAAAGCCCCCAAATCCCTCCACAATCAATATCTAAGACAGGTCTAGGGAATGGCGCAGTCAGGAAGTACTTAGCATGTAAGCATGAGAACTTAATTTCAATCCTGGCTCCCCTGTAAAAGCTGGGCACACCAGCGTGTGTCTATAATTCAAGTGCTGGGGAGGTAGAGTCAGGAAGGTGTCTGGAACTTTAGCCAGCCTAGCTGAATCAGTGAGCTGCAATCGATGAGAAATGCTCTCTCAAAAAGTAAGGTCAAGTGGATGTGGAAGATGCCTAACAGTGGAGGCTAGGCCTCCAAATGCACGGATGCATATGTACAGGCATGCACACAACAGAGACAGACAGACAGATAGACTGAAGATATGAGACATTCATTCCTATCATTTCCAAAATATTCTTCATACACTGTAGCAGTCCACCTTCCATCACTTTTTGTTCCTGGGCAATCACTGATGTGTTGTCACTATGAATTATGCGATAATTTCAATGTATTAAGATTTGGAAAATTCAGGAACAAGACAAGGCTGTCCACTCTCCCCATATTTATTCAATATAGTACTAGAAGTTCTAGCTAGAGCAATAAGACAACAAAAGGAGATCAAAGGGATACAAATTGGCAAGGAAGAAGTTAAACTTTCACTATTTGCAGATGATATGATAGTATACATAAGTGACCCCCAAAACTCTACCAGGGAACTCCTACAGCTGATAAACTCCTTCAGTAAAGTGGCAGGATACAAGATCAACTCAAAAAAATCAGTAGCCCTCCTATATACAAATGATAAAAGGGATGAGAAAGAAGTCAGAGAAACATCACCCTTTACAATAGCCACAAATAATACAAAATACCTTGGGATAACACTAACTAAACAAGTGAAGGACCTTTTTGACAAGAACTTTAAATCTCTAAAGAAAGAAATTGAAGAAGATATCAGAAAATGGAAGGATCTCCATTGCTCATGGATAGGTAGGATTAACATAGCAAAAATGGCAATCTTACCAAAAGCAATCTACAGATTCAATGCAATCACCATCAAAATCCCAACACAATTCTTCACAGACTTGGAAAGAAAAATACTCAACTTCATATGGAAAAACAAAAGACCCAGGATAGCTAAAAGAATCCTATACAATAAAGCAACCTTTGGAGGCATCACCATCCCTAATCTCAAACTCTACTATAGAGCTATAGTAATAAAAATAGCTTGGTACTGGTATAAAAACTGACATACAGACCAATGGAATTGAATTGAAGACCCTGACATTAATCCATGCACATATGAACACCTGGTTTTTGACAAAGGAGCCAAAACTATACAATGGAAAAAAGAAAGTATCTTCAACAAATGGTGCTGGCATAACTGGATCTCAATATGTAAAAGATTACAAATAGATCCATATCTGTCACCATGCACAAAACTCAAGTCCAAGTGGATCAAAGACCTCAACATAAAACCAGTTACACTAAACTTAATAGAAAAGAAAGTAGAAAGCACTCTTGAACGCATCAGCACCGGAGACCATTTCCTAAATAAAACACCAACAGCACAGACCCTGAGCACAACAATTAATAAATGGGACCTCTCGAAACTGAGAAGCTTTTGCAGGGCAAAAGACACAGTCAATAAGACAAAAAGACAGCCAACAGAATGGGAAAAGATCTTCACCAACCCCACATCTGACAGAGGATTGATCTCCACAGTATATAAAGAACTCAAGAAACTAGACATCAAAATACTGAACAGTCCAATTAAAAAATGGGCTAAAGAGCTAAACAGAGAATTCACAAAACAATAAATACAAATGGCTGAAAGACATTTAAAGAAATGCTCAACATCCTTAATCATCAGAGAAATGCAAATCAAAACGACTCTGAGATACCACCTTACACCTGTTAGAATGGCTAAGATCAAAAACACCAATGACAGTCAATGTTGGAGAGGATGCGGAGCAAAGGGAACACTCCTCCACTGTTGGTGGGAATGTAAACTTGTACAACCACTGTGGAAATCAGTATGACGGTTTCTCAGAAAATTAGGAATCAAACTCAAGACCCAGCCATCCCACTCTTGGGCATATACCCAAGGAATGCTGATTCATACCATAAAGATACATGCTCAGCTATGTTCATAGCAGCACTATTTGTAATAGTCAGAACCTGGAAACAACCTAGATGCCCGTCAACGGAAGAATGGATGAAAAAAATGTGGTACATATACACAATGGAGTACTACTCAGCAGAGAAAAACAATGAAAGCATGAAATTTGCAGGCAAATGGATGGAACTAGAAAAAATCATCCTGAGTGAGGTAACGCAAACCCAAAAAGACAGTCATGGTATGTACTCACTCATAAGTAGATTCTAAATATAAAATAAAGAACAATCAGATCACACACAAAAAAAAGGTTTGGAAGCTGGAAAGACAGCTCAGTGGTTCAGAGTACTTGCTGCTCTTGCAGAGGACCTGGATTTAGTTCCCACCTACATGGCAGTTCACAACCATGTAACTTCAGTTCCAAAGGAAGCAGATACCCTCTTCTAGCCTCCATGGGTACAGCATACACATGGTACACAAACATACATGTAGGCAAAACACTCATACACATCAAAACATTTTTCATTTTTAAGATTGTTGCTTAATTTTTATTGTGTGTGTTTGAGTGTGTGGGAACACATTTGTGCAAGCGCCTGTCGAGGGCAGGAGAAGGTGTAGCATCCCTGGAGCTGTAGTTACAGCAGTCATGAGCCGTCAGACATGGGTGCTGGGAAGCCCGCTCAGGTCCTCTGCAAGAGCAGTACCCTCTCAAACTCTGAGTCATTCCTCCAGCCCACAAATTTATTACTGTCTTTGTATAATGTGAACAGGCATGCGTGTGGAAGTCAAAGGGCCACTGTGTGTGGTCAGTCCTCTCCTCCCACCTTTAGGTGGATTTAGAAGAAACTCAGACCTTCAGGCTTTCTGAACGAGTGCCTTTACCCACTGAGCCTTCTCACCAGCTCCAGACTGTGTTTTGTAGACCTGGACTGATGTTCTGTGAGCTCTTTGCCCTGGCTCTTTTCACTCAGCATAATGACTCTGAAATGTAACTGGACTGTTGGATCAGGTCATGGTCACTCACTAGTGGGTGGTTTCCCACTGTGTGAAGACATCAGTTTATATTCCACTGACCTGGTGATGGACATTTAGACTGTTTCCAGTTTGGGGTTTGGGGGGGTTGTTTGTTTATTTGTTAGTTTGTTTTTGTTTTGTTGTTATTGCTGTGGTTGTTGTTGTTGTTTCAAGACAGGGTTTCTCTGTGTAGTTTTGGTGACTGTCCTGAATCTCACTCTGTAGACCAAGCTGGCCTGGAACTCACAGAGATCCACCTGGCTCTGCCTCCTGAGTGCTAGGATTAAAGGCATGAACCATCACTGCCCAGACCTGTTTCCAGTTTTCAATTACTATAAATAAAGTTGCTATAAATTGAGTTCCTGAGTCTTTATATGGACACAGGCTTGCATTTTCCTTCAGTGAGTAATTAGTGGTAGAAGAAACATGTCATGTGGTAGAGGTATGTAGAGCTTCTTTTGTGGTATTTGTAATATGAGACTTTTCCCAGGGAGACATCACACACACACACACACACACACACACACACACACACACACACACACAGGTTTACTCACACAAATGCTGAACTCACAACAGACCAAGGTAGAAAGTGCACCAAAGTCCAACTTGGTGAACTGCTGTGGAATAATCCTTTTGTACTGTGGAGATTTGTCACTTGGATTGGTGTAATAAAAAGCTGATTGGCCAGTAGCCAGGCAGGAATTATATGCAGGACAACCAAACTAAGGATGCTGGGATGAAGAAGGATGGAGTAAGAGGAGTTGACAGGAGGCACAGAGGGAGCAAGACATGCTGAAGAACAGGTAAAGGCACGAGTTACATAGCAATACATTGATTAACAGAAATGGGTTAGTTTAAGTTATAAGAGCTAGTTACTAATAAGCCTGAGGTATTGGCCAAAAATTTATAATTAATAATAAGCCTCTGTGTCAGTTATTTGGGAACTGGTGAGCAGGACAGAAACTTCCACCTACAGTGAACCTATGACTTCTATTGGAGTTACTAATAGGAATGTGGGTGAGGGATTATGTACAGGAGCAGGGATGCCTCAAAAGCATCTGCATCACTGAAAAGCCATCCCCAGCATTAAGGAGAAAAGGAAAATAGCAAGCTTTAACATTAATTAAATATGATTAGTAAGCTTGCTTTGGAAATACTGGGTTACACAGGAACACTTCCTTCTTCTCTGATCTGAGATGACAGTGTGAAGCTGAACTACTGACTCCCACCCGTGCCCAGTCCTGAGCATTGACACCTCCTGTTTGCTAAAGATAAAACTGTATTAAGTAAAACCCTGCAAATCCCAGCTCCTGAAAAACTTACTTAACTCTGAGGGATGATATTCTCCTTTGGGAAAGGGATAAAAAGACCACTCTAGTATGATCAATGGTCACTGAAACAAAATTATGACAATGCCTACCCCTAGATAAGCTATAAACTATTTCTGGTGGGGCTGGGCCTCTTTGGGCAATAGCTCAGAGGCTACAGATATGTGCTAATTAAAGAGTTCTTGTCCTTTCATCTCCAAGTGCTGAGATTTTCTTGTTGGGAAGGTGAGCCCCCTGCACGCGCGCACACACACACACACACACACACACACACACACACACACACACACACAGGTGACAACTCATGAAAGTTGCAACCCTGGAGTGCCCTGTTGACTTACAGCCCTCTGGAGTCAGAGAGTCTCCCTCAGTGAGTTGTCTCCTCCCCCAGCAGTTGTTTTCTGCTTCTATAACCTTGGGGGGGTGGGGATGAACCGTGTAACTTGGAGCTTTCTCAAACATGAACTTTGTCTACTCCTGAGTCTGCTGAGCCTCCCTCTCCTTCTATGAGGGAATGTTTCAACTCAGAGAAAATTTCTATGCAACAGTATTTTTATTATTATTTCTTTTGTTTTTAAGATTATAACTACATCATTCCCCCCCTTCCCTTTCCTCCCTCCAAACCCTTCCATATCTCCTTGCTCTTTCAAATCAATGACCACTTTTTCATTAATTGTTATTATATGTTTATATGTATATGTATGGACATACACATGTCTAAATATAATCAACTCAGTCTAGACAGTGTTATTTGTATGAATGTTTTCAGGACTGACCATTTGGTATTGATTAACTAGTTGAGGTGCGCTTCCCACTCTCAGCATTCCTTAGTCCTTTGCGTAGACTTGAGCCCTGGTGATGTTTCCACCATTCACTTTGGGATGGCTACTGTTGTTGTACTTGTTCAGCTCATGTTTAGGCAACCATGTTAGTGAGACTCAGATAATATGGTGCACTGGACTCAGTAGGCACCAGGCACACACGTAGCACTCATAAACTCATACAGGCAAATACTCATACATAGAAAACTTCTTCTTTTTGTTGTTGTTGTTCTGTTTTTTATTGTTGTTGTTTGTTTTTTTAAAGGCAGGGTCTCACTATATAGCTCTGGCTGCCCTGGAATTCACTATGTAGATCAGGTTGGCCTCAAACTCACAGACATCTGCCTGCCTCTGCCTGCTTCCCAAGCCTGGAATAAATACATGCACCACTACACTTGGCTCCATAAAATAAAATTTAAATAAATAATGCTTTTAACAATGTTAATCCCAAAGATGGGAGAAGAAAGACCACTGACCCAATCATCATAGCCAAATTAATAAAGTAAGCAATTAATTAAAGCAAACATTTTTATTCATGTACATACATTGCCTCCCCTAAGGCAGGGCTCAAGAGGTCAGCATTGGATGTGAGGAAGATAGGCTTTTATAGTTCTGGGGGAGGAGTTTCCAAATGGGGGATTGGTGGTCAAAATAGGTGGGATTACAGGAACAGAACATGAGCATAACAAGTTAGTCCTAACAACTTCCTGAAACAAAGACATGGTTGTAAGCTGGGCATAACAAGGGATTCATAGCAACAGTAGGCATAACAAGGTAGCCATATAACCTTTGAAACAAAGGTAGGGTTGCAAGATGGTTATAAACAATTTTTTTTAAACAAAGACTTGATTGTCATTCCTGGAATAGACAGTCAAGAACAATTTGTGGTTAAGGTTACAGGTGGGGCATGGAACAATCCTTGAGAAATAGAGATTTGATGATAAACAGGAATGAACCTAGTTTGTCTTTACTATAAGATGGCTTTTAAGCCCAATATGGAGGCAGACAGATTCTTCATTCTTTCCTTGTCTCATATGTCCTTGTCAAATCCTTGATATGTTCTTAGCATCCTTTTTCAGAGGGAAACAAAATTTGTAGTGCATCAAAAGCTACAATGCTCATTCATAAATTATACCTACTTAGTTAGCATAGATAGAACCAATATTTTAAAGTCATATAATTTTGGTATGCCAATGGGTACTATAATGGCCATTTATTATCCCCTTCATCAGGGAGTTTCTTTGGACCTAATATTCCAGCCATTTGTTGAGGGAAAGGGGTGATATATTCTCCCCTGTAACTACTTCCTGCTGAAATTAGGGCACCATTGTCAGGGGCCAGGAAGGCTGGGA
Organism: Peromyscus maniculatus bairdii; assembly: GCF_049852395.1. Taxonomy (NCBI): domain Eukaryota; kingdom Metazoa; phylum Chordata; class Mammalia; order Rodentia; family Cricetidae; genus Peromyscus; species Peromyscus maniculatus. The sequence goes on from NC_134862.1 coordinate 13,452,454, forward strand.
TATTAGCCAAAGGCCAGAAGGCAATAAGCATCTGATTTGGTGACCCAGCTAAAGAGCCAGGAAACACACACATCTTGGTTTACATCAGCTTTCACCAAGTCCAGGTTTTCAGGTTCTCTAGGACTACCTGGGGCTGGTTCAGTATAGGTCACCTTTGGAGCAGTTTGTAGTCTGCAGCTGATTTTTTGGTAGTATCTATCAGATGAATGGAACTCTGACAAGATGCAGACTAGGGTTTTTACTTGTGAAATGCATTGACCAGGTAGCTGCTGCTAAATTGATGAAGGTACAGTTAGCCATCAACACCATCAGATATCTAACAATGATAAATTATAGCAGGAAGTATAATCCGAATGGCTTCTGTATCAATTAAAATGACAGAGACTTACCCACTACGTAGATAATTGAGCTGGGAGTCTGTGGTCTCAGTGGCTTCACTGGCCTTGGGCTGCCAGACCAGGTCTGAGAGATTTTCCTGTAGAGGAGGAATTGGGGGGCTGACCTACTGCAATGAGGCAAAGCAGAGCAATCAACCAACAGTATCCACAGTTTGTACAGAGCCTTGGCAGCAGGTGAAGCATGGGGCAGTTCTGCCCAGTGGTTAGCATTACTACAATCCAGGTGGAGAGGTCATGCCCCATTTGTCTTCTTTGGAGACCTTAGGGTTGCTGGGATCTCTGTCTGTCATAGTAAGCTCTTTTCATTAAACATTTTAAATGCCATATTCAGCACATCTCTAAAAAGTTTTGAAGTCTGTCTATTAAGTACACCTGATCTTAAACAAACTTTATTTGTTTTTTTCGTTACTTGTTCTAGGTTTAACATTAAAAACATATACAAAAAGGCTAAATAAAGCTTGTCCATGTAAAATGTAATATATTTATAAATAATTTGATCATTTATAAAGTGACCATTAATCTGAATGTCTTTTTGTTATTCTTTGTAAATTACACATCATGTGCCCCAATCCCATTCATTTCCCAGCCCTCCAATATCTGCCCTCTATGCTTATAGCCTCCCTCCAAAAAGAAGAAGAAAAAAAAACTTCTCACCAACCCCTTTGGGGAAGGACCTGATCCTCTCTATTGCTGCCTTCTCTCATACCAATCAGAGTTGTTGAGTCTCCAGTTCTACTACATATGTAACACCCCAATCTTCCATCTACCCTGTCTCTCCATCACATGTTAGTTCATCACAGTAGCATTGGAAGCTGAGGTGTGTCTCACAGTAAACCCTTTTGTCTAAACAGCTTTACTTGCAAATATTCATTGCAATGAGTCATTGGTCTGGATCAAGGCCTCTGGCTTCTGCTATGCCATCAATACTGGACCCTCTCTGAGACTCCTCTCAGGTATCCTGCTGTTGTCAGGAGTCATGGAGATCCTGTGGCTATGGCTCTACAGGATGGACCCTTTCACCCACTCCAGCAACTTATCGATGGGGTAGGTGGTGAGATGGACCAATTCAAAGCCCTGGTGCTGGGCCTGGGTGGTAGCTGAGTTTTCAGCCGTGGGCCTCCACCAGGACTCCTTTCCTTTCAGTGAGGGGCAAGACAGCAAGTCCTGGTTCTGCAGGTCAACATGATATGGGGCCAGCTCTCCTGCGGGTGATGGCCAGCAAGGGCAGGACCAGCTCCCCCATCTGTGGCAGCTGTTGAGGTACAGGGTCAGCTCTCCTGCACCCACACCACAAGGTGAGGGCCCAACAAGGGGTAAAGCCAGCTCTCCCATGCCCAGACCACAAGGTCAGGGCCAGTTCTACCAAGCCCATGCCATGAAAGGTGGGGCCAGCTCTTCCATGCCCAAGTCATGATTGGCACTGAAGGTAAGTGAGAAATGGATCCAGCTCTCCTGAACCCACAATGAGAGGGGCAGGGCCAGTTCTCCTGTGGCCTGTGAGGGGCAGAACCAGCTAAGCATGGTGCTCAGACATCAACCTGGCTTCAGGTGGCAGTTCAGACCACACACATTTACTTGGCTTTTGGTAGTAACACAGGCCAGGAACATCAACACAGACGCTAGCTGCTGTAGACCAAGGATGCAGAAATGGCCTTCAGCAGCAGCCCAGACCTGGAGATCACCATGGCCTTAGGTGGCTGCACAGGCCACTCAGATCAGTTTGACCTCAGTGGTAGCACAGCCCCCGGACATTCACATGGACTTCAGTGGCAGCCCAAACCATGGAGCTGCCCTTGGTGGCAACATGGGCCACAGACATCAACACAGATGCTGGCTGTGGCAGGGCCAAGGACGAGACATGGCCCTCAGCAGCAGTCTGGGCCTGGGTGTCACTATGGCCTCAGGTGGTAGCACAGACTACTCAGATCAGTGCGGCCCCCAGCAGTAGCATAGCCCTCGGACATCAATATGGATTCAGTTGGCAGTGCAGGCTCCTCATATCAGCCTGTTCCTCACACCATCACATCTGCAGTTCTACTACTGTCCACAGCACACAAACTGCTCCACTTCTCTTTCTCTCCATCACATACTCTTTCCCATCTCTCCATTATATATTTGTTCATTATAGAGGCACCTGCTGCCTCAGCCCTTGGGGGCCACAGTGGGTACTTGGGTGTCATCTTCCAGGCCAGTCCCTAACTTCATGTCTTAATTATCTTTAATAGTTTACAACAAGTTGATAACTTTTATAAGATTAGGATTCTACAGTTTTATCCCTGTTAAGTATAGCCTTTTAAAAAATCACAATTCTTGAATTGAAGCTTTTTAGTAACAAAATAAAATTTTAAATTATAAATACAATCCATAGGGAGATTAGCAACTTTATTTTCCTGGTCATTTCATAGTGCACCATTGTAGAATATCATAGTTTCTTATATGATTCAGTTTATCAAAATAGCTGAATCTTAACAAAGTTAGCAAAGACAAGAAGGCTAGACATACATTCTTAAGTCAGTCTCTTTTAGCCCGAATAGACCTTAGGTAAAGAGAGGCATTCTGTAGGATCTCTGTCAGGCTGCTTTGGACATGGTCTTTCTTCACCATAAGATAGAAATATGCCAGTTTCTGGTGTTTAGTACTTGTGGCCCTACCCTAACTTCAGTTGGCAATGACACAGGGTGTTTGGGGTTCCAATGTGGAATTGAGCCTCTCTCAGGGTGAGCCTTTAAGCAAAAAAACCATATTTTGGGGTTAACATATTTCACTTAGCAAAAACAGTTCATCAGAAGCAGAACTAGAGAGGTTAAAAAGGGGGGTTAGCACATTTGAATATTTGCCCAGAACCACAGACACTGATGGATTAGGTCTTTGTTTGAAGAATACCTGTGTAGCCTTCTGATTATTAACCTTCTGTTATAAGTTTTAAGTCAACTTTTTTATAGATTCTGTAGATTTTTAATCATATCCAATAAACTTATAAACCCTGAGGTACAGAAAATTCATGTAATAGTCTTATAAAGATAAGGAGTATATCTTAGCAAAAGTTTTAGGCAATTATACCCATCGTCTAAATTCATCAGCTACTCTGTCTTCCTCAATTTTTTTCCTTGTCATACAGTCAGGTGGCTTGCCTGACATAGGATAGAAACTTTCCAACTGTAGAGCCAGCTGTTCAATGCAGCAGAACAGCATAAAACAATCTTTCAACATTACCCATACCCAAAAGACATTTGAGTCCCTGCTAAACTGAATTCAGTGACCAGAAAGTTCGGAGGTGAGGAATTCTGAGTCTTTGCTATCAAAGTAGCCATGGCAAGAGGCAGCAGCGGATTTGGACCTGGGAGGGGGGGTACACAAAAGGTGCACAGAGGGTGGCCTGCTGGGGGTGGGGGATGGCCCCACTGCCACAGCCTGGTGGCGTGGGAGTGGCAGCAGCTCGAGCTTGGTCCAGCCCCCAAGACCACCTGTAACTGGCACCGAAACACATACTAGAGCAGAGAGTGAAAATGAACCCAGTACAAAGAACTGCCCCAGGCAGAATGCACAAAGACAAGCAAAACACAGGACAAGACACCAAGCGCAGTAACTTCAGAGACAACACAACTGGGGTCATTCAGAAGTTCACCAGTTTGATCAAAGAAATTTTCTTAACAAATAGGCTTTTTTTCAGTTGTCTCCCCATACAACCCAGACTCCGGGAACTCATCAAAGGCTCTCTTAGTGTCAGGATTCCCTGGTTCAATTAAGCCAGGTCTTTCTGAGTTCCATCTTGGCTCCTGGTTTTCCTGACATACTGTGCTGGGCCTCTCTAAAACCCAGGCTTGGCCCCTGGGGTCAAGGCTTCCTTATGGTTTCTCTGCTCTGTTGTGCAGCCTAGGCATTGAATGGGTACTCAGGTGCTCAGGCTCTCTGAATTTCTCAGTCCTCAGTATCACCAGGGCATCCACAGTGACTCAAGGCAGGTCAGAAAATGAACTGGTAGCTCTGGCTGTACTCCCAATTAACCCGAAATAACCAGTGGGCCATGGGACATTCTCAAAGGAATATTGGGCCTCATCAGACCCCTATGCCTGCAGATCAGAATCCCACAGGACCAGGGAACCAGCAACCATATGTCACAGAAAAAGTTAAAGACTGTCCATGATCTAGCAGAACTGAAGGTGTGTCTCAGAACCTTGGAATATCTCCAAGGTGAGCACCCCCTAGGGAGCACTTCTTCAGTCCGCAGGGCCATAGGGAAGAGTCTGGCTTCTGAATTTCTGAATTTGGGTTGAAGTCTTGATTTTGATGAGGAACTCCAAATGTTAATCTCAAAGATGGGAAGAGAAGGACCACTAACCCAAATCATCATGGCCAAATTAATAAAGTAAGCTTTTTTATTCATATACCTGGGCTGCCTCCCCTAAGGCAGGGTTTAAGAGGTCAGCATTGGATGTGAGAAAGACAAGGCTTTTATAGTTTAGGGGTAGGGGTTTCCAAATGGGGGATTTAGTGGTCAAAATAGGCATGGTCACAGGAACAGAACATTAGCATAGCAAGTTAGTCCTAACAACCTCTGAAACAAAGACATAGTGTGGTGGTATTGTGTTCACCAAAATATTGTGTACCTTAATAAACTTACCTGGGGTCAGAGAACAGACAAGCCACTAGTTAGTCAGTGATAGCACACGCCTTTAATCCTAGCATTCCAGAGATAGAAATCCCTCTGGATCTCTGTGAGTTCAAGGCCACATTGGAAATAGCCAAGCATGGTGACACACACCTTTAATCCCAGAAAGCCAGCCTTTAATCCCAGGGAGTGGTGGTAGAAAGTAGAAAGATATATAAGGCGTGAGGACCAGAAACTAGAGGCTTTTGGCTGGTTAAGCATTTGGCTGGTTAAGCTTCAGGCTATGGAGCAACACAGTACAGCTGAGATTCATTCTGGATGAGGACTCAGAGGCTTCCAGTCTGAGGAAACAGGACCAGCTGAGGAACTGGTAAGGTGAGATATCTATGGTTTGTTCTGTCTCTCTGATCTACCAGCATGGACCCCAATAACTCGCCTCAGGTTTGATTTTATTAATAAGAACTTTTAAGATTCCTGCAACAACATAGTTGTAAGGGTGGCATAGCAAGGTAGCCATATAACCTTTTGAAAAAAAGGTAGGGTTAGAAGATGGTTATAAGCATTGCTTTTAAACAAAGACATGATTGCCATTCCTGGAACAGGAAGTATAGAATCATTTGTAATTAAGTTTACAGATGGGGCATAGTTCAATCCTTGAGAAACAGATTTAATCATAAACAGGAATGAACCTAGTTTGTCTTTACTATAAGATGGTTTTTAAGCCAAAGATGGAGTCAGGCTGGTTCTTCAAAAGCACATGTGTTTGAGAAGGAAAAGAAGTGGGGGAATAAGGGATTTGAAGGAGAAGGAATGAAAAATGGATTTGATCAAAACACATTATATGCATAGAGAAAATTCTCAGATAAAAAAAAAAGTCCACGTACTGTAATAGTTTGCTTCTATGTTGCTGTGATAAAATACTAACCAGAAACAACCTGGGAAAAGGAAGGGTTTATTTCATATTGCAACCCCAGGTTGTAAGCAGAGGCTGTGAAAAACACTGCTACTGGCTTCTTTCCCTTGGCCTATTTAGTTTGCTTTTTTTAAAGATTTATTTATTTATTATGTATACAGTGTTCTGTCTGCATGTATGCCCACATGCCAGAAAAGGGCACCAAGTCTCATTATAGATGATTGTGAGCCACCATATGGTTGCTGGGAATTGAACTCAGGACATTTGGAAGAGCAGCCAGTGCTCTTAACCTCTGAATCATCTCTCCAGCCCTTGGTTTGCTTCCTTACACAATGGAGAAACACACAGGTAGCCCTCCCACATCAATCATTAACTAAGAAAATGTCCCATAATGCTGTGGAACAATCTTTGTACACTGTAAATATGTATTACTCTCATTAGTTAATAAAGAGCTGACTGGCCTATAGCTGGGCAGGAAGAGATTGGGCAGGAGAGCCAGATTAGGAGGATGCTCTAGATGCTTCTAGGGAAGAAGAAGGTCAAAGTCTGAGGAGTCTTGAGCTAGATGCAGAGGAAGCAGAACATGTAGAAAATGAGATAATGAACCATGATTGATGTGGTAGAACTTAGATACAAAATATGGGTTAATTTAAGTTGGAAGAGCTAGTTAGTAACAAGCCTAAGCTATCAAGTGATGATTTATAAACAATATAAAGTCTCTGTGTAGTTATTTGGGAGCTAGCCCATGGTCCCAATGAAAAACTCCACCTACACTATAACATGCTAACAAGCCAACCTGATGGAGACAATTCCTCAGTTGAGTTTCCCTCTTCCAAAATGACTCTAATTGAGAAAAAAATTAACCAACACATGTACCTTAATTTGTGTTCACCTAAGAGAACCACACTGATTTTCTTTAAAAAAAAAAAAAAAAAGAAAAGAAAGGAAGGAAGACGGAAGACAAAAGAAAGAAAGGAAGGAAGGAAGGAAGGAAGAGAGAGAGAGAGAGAGAGAGAGAAAGAAAGAAAGAAAGGAAGGAAGGAAGGAAGGAAGGAAGGAAGGAAGGAAGGAAGAAAGAAAGAAAGAAAGAAAGAAAGAAAGAAAGAAAGAAAGAAAGAAAGAAAGAAAGAAAGAAAGAAAGAAAGAAAGAAAGAAAGAAAGAAAGAAAGAAAACAGCCAGTGTTGTAGCACATGTTTGCAAAGGCCTGGAACAATGGCCAGCCAGCATAGCCTACTTGGCAAACTGTAGCCTTGTGAGAGACCCTGTCTCAAAACAAAAGTAGACAACTCCTGGGAACAGCACCTATTTCTGACTGTCTCTCTCTCTGACTCTGTCTTTCCATATCTCTCTCTCTCTCTCTCTCTCTCTGTCTCTCTCTCTCTCTCTCTCTCTCTCACACACACACACACACACACACACACCACCCCAGTGGAAACACTCCTAAGAAAGGATTTGGGGTCATCTCTGGACTTTTGAACACTTTAGGGAACCTCTAATAGCAATACAGCATTATTTCAGTCAATAGACTATACGTACTCTGTTCTAACACTGGAGATTTAAAACAACCACCCCTTTAATCCCAGCACTCAGGAGGCAGAGGCAGATGTATCTCTGAGTTCAAGGCCAGCCTGGTCTATAAAGCAAGTTCCAGGACAGCCAGGGACACCCTGTCATAAAAAAAAAAAAAACCTACTAAATAAATAAAGCCTTTCAGCTTGTTCCAGGAAAGGATATTATCACCCTTTACTTTGTACCAATTTAATGTTTACACCAAATATGTGTCATATGATGCACTGCATGGCAATCTTGAATGAACTGGAGCTAGTAGGGTCCTTCCCTGGCTCCCCAGGGCCTCTATGGATGTTACTGGCCCCTCCAGCAGAGTAAGGCTTGCATTTGCCATATCCCTGAGTTCACAGCCCCACTCCTGCCAGCCAGCTGTGTCTGGGGGAAGTCTGACTCTGCAGACACTGTGGCTTCGTGGTGCCTATTCCAAGGACTGTGGAATGCAGAATCCTTGCCACAAGGGAGCATGAAACAAAGACACTGCTGCCATGGCCACTTTGAATCCAGCCTCTGAGCACACCTAGCCCGGCTTCCAGAATTAGATAGCCGTTTTTAAAAAGAGCATGACAAATTCAAAGCCTTTCTTCTGTAGAGAGGCCTGCCTCCCAGAGAGCAGCGTTCTGTTCTTCTGGTATTGTCATGATCAATAAGAATCAATAAGTACAGCTGAAGCTGAAAGGCCTTCCCTGAAGAGGGCACCCCCCACCGTCACCCCCACCTTCCCATTTAACATAGGTTCTTCACTTGGCTTTGAGTTAATTCTGCCTCACTGAGTGGCCTGCCATTCAACTTTGATTAAATTCCATTCAAAAAGTCCTGCTTCTAAAAGGAACAATGGAGGCTGCTCTAAATTATATTCATTTTTACAGCACCACATATTTAGCAAAGAGCAGAAGTTAAACACCGTTCAAATCATGAGATCCTTAGAGTCTTGCCGCTGCTTTGCAAAGCAGTCTGCCAGCCTCACCAGAACCTGAGTATGACCCAGCGATTACGCTGAGCCCGACCACAAAGACAATGAGAACAAATGTTCACACAGACGGCCGGAACAGGCCTGGAGAGATCTGAACCCATTGGCAAACTGCTCACTTTGTAGTCATGAGGCCTTGAATTTGATCACAAGCACATATGTAAAATTAAAGAAAGAAATATCTGACACAGTGGTGCACATTTGTAATCTCATCACTGGGAAGACAGAAATATGTGAATTCCTGAGACACTCTGGCCAGCTGGTCTAGACAAATTAAGACCTTGTCTCAAAAAAAGGTGGAGAGCTACTAAGAAAGACATGTCATATTGTTGTGGCCATGTCACAAAAGCCCTGAGCAAGACCACCACAGAGCCAATATCTGATGCAAAACACACAGGGGTTCATTGATAACAAGCAAGTCCAGGCTTGGTCCACGTCCAACACTCCACACATCGGGTGGAGGAGAACGGCCCTGAGCTTTCATGGTGAGGGGTTTTTAAAGGGAAAAACTGCAAGCAGGATGGTACAAGCCTTGGCATCACATGATTGTGTGAGGCTGTGTAACCTTTGAATTTACTGGTTGGGGGTTACATTTATCATTTGGGGGCAGGCCTGGACAAGTCCCAGGCTCTGTCCTTGAGCTGCCATGGAGGCTGGCTGGCCCAGCATGTTCTCATTGACCAATGCATGTAGCTCTAGGTTGGTGAGGATTCCCAGACAATTAAACAACTGGATGAAACTTGAGCAGTCAGAGTACGTGCAGAAAGGGAGCTACTGCAAGGACTACATCATAGCCCTCCCAGAAACTGCTTGTTAAGTCTCAGGAAACTGAAATTGAGGCCTGATCTCTAAGAGAAGACTGAGCAGCATGTTATGGCATCTGCTTGGTCCTTTCAATATTACCCTCTGGTTTACACACACACACACACACACACACACACACACACACACACACACACACACATACACACAATAGAGTAAGATAAAATGAATTTAAAAACCAATTGCCCTGATGCTTCTGAGTCTTCACACAGGTGCTCCAGGCTTTGATCCAAACTGAACAGATCTTAAGGTGTCTCAGTCCAGGTTCCAAGAGAAACTTCCAGATGATTCCAGATCCCAGTCATCTGAGTCTGCTTAGCTGTCTTTCCAGTGCCCTCGTCAAATCCTAGAACATAATAGAAAGTAAGGGCTTCACACGCAGTGTCCAGGGGAGCTGTGCCACAGCCATTGTCACTGGAGTCTCTGGTCACTGCGTGCCTGTCTTGAGTCTCTCACGGTGTGTGTTGGCTGTTGCTGAAGGTTAAGAGCAGGGCAGGAATGACGGGATGGCTGATTAGGGCCTTGAAGCTTCTCTGTGGTGTCTGAAGCCATGGTGGATAGTCTAGACGGAACCCCGCTCAGTCTGTGAGGAAGCTGTCCCCTCAGCAGATGCAGACACCCTATTTTTTAAATTAGCTTGAAAAGTGACATGTTTCTTTACAGGATTCTCATTTCTAAGAAAAACTGTCATTGTGATGGTTAATCTCTATTGCCAGCTTGATGAGATCTAGAATCAGCTGAGAGACAAGCAGACCTGGGAAGGATTACCTTAATTAGGTTAATTAAGATGGGAAGACCTGCTCACTGGGTAGTGCCATTCCCTGGGATGGATCCTAGATTATATAAACAAGAGGAAGTAGCCTGCCATTGCTTCCTGATGGTGGACCCGATGGGACCCACCTGTCACTGCTTTCTGGTGGTGGATGTGATATGAGCAGCTACTTCAAGTTTCTGCTGCCTCAACCTCCCTCCCACCCCATGATGGACTGTTCCCAGTGGACTGTTGTTACAATTGTGATCCTAAAGAAACCCTTACCTTCTGGAGTTATGTCAGAGAATTTTACCACAACAATAGGAAAGTAACTAAGACATGCATATTTCATTTTGGCTGATTTCCCGACCCCCACTCACCCCTCTCTTTCCTGTCCATGCTTTCTCCAATGGACCCTCTGGCCCCCAGCACCCCATTCCACTTTGTTCTGCTGTATTCTACATCCCCAGTTGCATCTGTTTCCCTGAAATTTTCATAATTTCATTTTTTCTTTACTGCTGAATGAAACCCCACTGCGTACAGGCCACATTTTTATTATCCATTCACCTGTGGACGGACATCTAGGCTGACTCCATTTCCTCACTATGACAAAGGAAGCAGCAGTGAACACATGTGCGAATGTCTCTGGTAGGCTATGGCATCCTTCTTGCACATGCCCAGGAGTGTAGCTGAGTCACGGTAGTTCTAGTTTTATTCTTTTAAGAAGCCTCCACACTGAGGTGGCTTGACAGTTTCATTCTCACCATCAGTGATAGGTTCTTCTTTCTCCACATTCTCTACAATTTGTCATTTACTTTCCTTTTCATTTATTTATTCATGTGGCTGTGGAGGTGAGGTGTGTGCACATGCAAGCAGGTACATGAAGTGGCCAGAAGATGGTGCCAGATTCCCTAGAGTTGAAGCGACAGGTGACTGTGAGCCACAAGCACTTTGAAATGCTGAGTCATCTCTCCAGCTCTGACACTGATTTTCTTGATAATAGCTATTCTGACAGGGGTAACAGAAAATTCTCAGCAAAGTTTTAAATAATATTTCTCTGATAGCTAAAGATGCTGAACACTTTAAAAATATGTATTGGCCACATGAATTTCTCCTTTCAAGAACTATATATTTGGCTCATTGGCCCATTTACTGATTTGCAGTTTGGGGTGAGGAGTGTGTCGTGTGTGTGTGTGTGTGTGTGTGTGTGTGTGTGTGTGTGTGTGTGTGTGTGTGTGTGTGTGTGTTTGTGTGTGTGTGTGTGTGTGTGTGTGTGTGTGTGTGTTTAATTTTTGTAGTTCTTTACATAGTCTAGATATCAACCCTTGTCTGAACTCTAACTGGTATCAACATCTCTTACCAGAGGAGACCTATCATTATTGTGTTTGTCCTTAGTAACATCAGTCATTACTCACACATCAATGACAATCTCAATTCTTTTCTTTCCTGAGTCTCTTTTGGCAGAAAGAAAGAGCCACATGATGAGGTCCTCTTCTCGTTCATCATTGTTCACTTACTGTCTCTATAGATCCGGGCACGGAACAAAGAGATGCATCAGAAAAAGTAGTGCTTGTGTTGAGGATCTCACAGTCTAGCAGGAAGGACATAAGGGGTCACCTTTAATATTTCAATTTTCTCATTGTTTTCTGTCTTCCCCACACTGGCTCTAAGCCTCATAAGAAAATAGGTCTATTGTGTTCCCTTAGTCATGCACATTATACACTAGATAAAAATATTCACTAAAGGACTGAATTCAACTGCCAAATCATCACCTCATCCATCTAGGGCTGAACAAGATCCACAACAGACTATGGACTACTTAATTTCAAAAAGTAATCTAGTTGGGCATAGGGGCACCGGCCTGTGATCCCAGCACTCAAGAAGCTGAAGCAGGAGAATGACTACAAGTCTGAGGCTAGCTTGGCCACATAGGGAGTTCCAGACCAGCCTGGGCTACAAATGGAGACCCTGTCTCAATTAATAAATATACATAAGTATAAACATGCATGCAAACTAGGCAAAAATACTCAGAACAATTAAGCACACAGACTGGGTGAGGAGGTAATACTCCTCCCTGGGCTCCATCCTCTCTGTCTTTCTGACCTAGAAACTGGATGAGACCTGCCTGGGCACACTCAGTGCTGAAGTAATTGATGCTGGCTTATGCCCAGCTCCAGAAGAGAGTTCCAAAACCATGGATTATCTCTATCATTTTTTATTCACAACAAACCCACATATTTCTCACTACTTAGGGAAATGACCTTTGTCTTCTCCTTTCTCTCATTTAAAATTCCAACTGCTTCAGGCGGATGGTGACCCTAACTGGTGGATCCCCAGATTTGGTGATCCTTTTCCCCCAGTATCCATGGGCCTCCTAACACAGAAGCTGCTCATGCCAGCAGCCTGAACCCAGCCCACAGACTAAGGCTCTCCTCCCCATCACTGCGGCCCACAGGCTGATTTTAGAGACATGGTTAATACAGAAATGAAGGCTGCAGCCTTACTCAGAACAGGAGGAACACACGTCTTTGGTCCTGTGTGATCACAAATCAGCCAAAGCAGCCCCCACACTGGACATAGACTAGGAGTCGATATTAACTAGGTGGTCTGCAAATCCCAGTTGCCAAGATAATAAATGCTGCAATGCCTCCCTTTTCCTAGGTCTTGCACTTGGCCTGTCTTTCCCCTGTAATTAGATCACTGGAGACTGGACCAATAAAATTGATTCAGGCTTCCTCAGCCTCCCTAGCTGCTCTTAAGGACTAAGCCTGGTTACCACATCTTAAATAAGGGTTCCATGCTGGGCTGGAGTAAGGAATCAGGGCCAGGATCTATTTGCTTCCTAGGAGAGTTAACTCCTACCCCTTGTGAAAGGGAGACCTTTGGCTCTAAAGGGGAAAGTAACTCTTTCCTATCCTGTTTCTGGACCAGGGCAGGGGCTGGGCCTAGAGCAGGGCCAGGGGCAGGGGCTGAGGCTGGACCTGGGGCTGGGCCTGGGGCTGGGCCTGGGGCTGGGCCTGGGGCTGGACCTGGGTCAGGGGCTGGGCATGAGGCTGAACTTTTATAATGGTTACTCTTGATTGTCCACCTGGCAAGATCTGTCATCAACTAAGAGACACTCTTCTTGGTGGGTCTGTGAGGATGTTGCCAGAAATAATTAGCTAGGAGGAGAAGACCCTCCCTCAGAGTAGGCACACATTTCTGTAGGAAGCTAGGATAGAAGGAGGTTTACAGATAACTCAGGACTGCCTGCTTGCCTTTACTTCCTGACACTGAGTGAGTATATGGCTGCTGCTGCTGTTGCTGCTGCTGCTGATGATGATGACAATGACAACGACAATAGTGGTGGTGGTGGTAGTGGTGGTGGTGATGATGCTGCCATTGATAATGCTGATGCTGCTAATACTGATGGTGGTGGTTGTGTTGGTGATGATGATGCTGTTGGTGATGATAATGCTGATGCTGCTGGTGCCACTGACGATGATGTTGTCAGACTCTTTTGTCCTTCTGACATGAATTGAAGACAAATAACTCCCTGAAATTCTCCAGGCCTTCAACACAAGGTTGAGTCTGCTGCATCTAGCCTCATGGACTAAGTAACTACCAGACCATTCGCCTTTCCAGTGTGCAGATGTCCATTGTTGGATGACTTCAGCCACATCATGTAAGTCATTCTAGTGAAAAAGATATGAAGATAGATGATAGATAGATACATAGATACATAAATAGATGCATAGATACATACATACATACATACATACATACATAGACAGACTGACAGACAGTTGTCAGATTTTTTGTTTGTTTACATAAGCTCTTGGGAAAAAACTTTGATTCTCACGCAAGCATGTGGCCAAACAAGCCATCTCCCAGTCCCGATAGTGAATTTTTTTTTTCTTTTTATACTAAGTATTCCAGACCTGGATTCTACTTTACATATCTGATTCATCTCACTTTAGATGCTAATTTTCACATACACAATCACAAGCTGTCCTAAACACATGGAAAAGTTTTCCAAAACAGGACTGAGTAACAAAACCATCTTGCAGCAACAAGTGCAGTCATGTGATAACACAGGCTCCACTTTTCAGGAGGATTTGCTTTGAAGCAAACATTTGGCAGTTTCTACAGCTTCTCATTTCAACTGAAGTAGCTCACATGCTCTTCTTTTCATTTCTCCTCCCTTCTTTTCTTCCTGTCTACCTTCTCTCCTTCCTTCTTGACAGGGTCTAACTACTCAGACCAGCCTGGCCTAGAACTTATGATCCTCCTGCCTCATTCTCCCCAGTCTACTTCACCACACTCAACTTCACCCATTTCAAGGGATGTGTAGTGTTACGTCAGCCCCCTCTCCCTGCACTCCAAGATGCTTCTGCTCTTCCTACCACCCTAATGTTGGTATGAGTGACAGGTCCACATCCTACCCCCCACTTCACATTCTCACTTCCCAAAAGAGGCTTCGCTCACACTGAAGATCAAAAACCATAAAGGAAGGTAGAAGAAGGAAAACACAAATCACACAGGTAAGTCCAGGCAACAAGTGACTCTCAGAGAGAAAGGGGGTGGAGTTTGGTGAGCTAGGACATGAGCTAGCATGGGTTCCAACCTGCAGGAAGGTGAGAAGAGCAGCTGAGCACATGAACAGAGGTGAGTGTGAATGCTCACAAGGCTGTGAGGACCAGTAAGGACAAATGTCCACCTCAGAGCACTTGTGCTCCTACGATCAACACAGGTGCTGGGTGTTGCGTAACTCATGATGGGCAATTTTGTAGCACAAAGCAAGCCTCTTTAAATAAGTACATACTTTGCCCCAGCAACTCCAATTTCAAGCATTTATCCTGAAACGCAATGCATGGAGGCCCTGGTTAACTCCCACCTCAAACAGACCTGTTGGAAAAGGCATTTCTGAGATGCTCATTGGGTTGTTAATAATGTTCAGGAAACACTAACAAGGTTTTGCTCTTTACATGTTTCTGTGTGTGGTATGTATGTGTGCTCATGTGTGTAGGTACATTTGATGTGGGTACACATACACATATGCATGAATATGTGTGTAGAGACATGAAAATGGCATGAGCAAGTCTTCCTCAATCACTCTCCAGTGTATTCATTGAGGCAGGGTCTCTCTGCTGAACCAAGGGCTCACCTAAACAGCCAGTCTAGCTAGCCAGCTCTCTCTGGTCATGCCCTGTCTCTTCCTTCCAAGGCTGGAGCTACAGGCAGACTCATGCCCATGCAGCATTTATGTGGGTCCCTAACCCTGAGGGACCCCAACTCTACTACACACACAAGTGCTTTATCTTCTAAGTCATCTCCCCAGCCATACCTTATTTGATTGCCTTGGTCTATAAATATCTTCAATGTTTTTACTTTATTATAAGTTGCCATAAAACACAGAAACATAAAATTTTAATTTTTATTAGTATATATTTAATTGTGCATAATGATAAGCTTCATCATGACTTTTTCACACATGTACATAATGATGAGTTTCATCATGAATTGTTCACACATGTATAATCATGTATATAATGGTTGATGATCATGTTCTCCTTCCTACCCCTTCCTGCTCCTACTGGTCTCTTTCCTTGTCCCAACTAGTCCCTCTCCCCATTTCATATCTTTTGATTTATTTGGGTGAACCCATGAGTTTCATTAAGGTTGCTTGCAGGGACGAGGGCACCTTACAGTGGTCACATCACTAAAGAATTCTCTTCCTTCCCAGCAATATTAAGTGCCTATAGAAAGGTAGAGAAGTGGAGCACATCACCAAATTTTCACATCCATGTTCATAGGTATAGTTCAGTACTGTTCAGTGCATTCATATGTGTACCCATCACTATATAACTCTGTACACCTTGCAAACCAGAAACTCCTTATGTATTCAATCTTAACCCTGTTTCTCCTTTCCATGACTCCTGGGAACTGTGCTCTACTTTCTGACCTATGAGTTTGACTAGGTGGCCTCATGTGCATTGCATTATATAGTAATTATTCATTGGTGGCTGGCTCTCTTCACTTCATGTCTCCAAGGTTTATCCATGTTGAGGTGTGTGTCAAAATAATACTCCATTGTGTGGATGTAAAACATTTGGTCTATCCATTCATTCACCAATGACCATTTTGCTAATATGAATAATACTACACGAGTGCACAAACACCTCTTTGAGACTTCATCCTCAATTCTTTAAGTGAAAATTACTGGATTTTTGTAAATTGTTAATGGAATCCTGGTTGTGTCACTTAAATCAAGAGAAGATATAGCAGGTCTTTCTTTGGACAGTCAGATCCTGAATAATAAATAACACAGAGACTTCTTATTAACTATGAAAGCTTAGCCTAGGCTTAGCCTTGTTCCTAACTAGCTCTGAAAACTTAAATTAGCCTGTTTATACTAATCTATGTTCTCCCATGTGGCGTGTTGCCTCTCCTCAGTACCGTACATCTGACTTCCTCATAGTTTGACCGGTGAATCTCCCACACTTCTGATTCTTCCCTAGAGTTCCTATCTCCCCCTGGAGAGTCCTGCCTTTCCTCTCCTGCCTAACTATTGGCTCTTCAGCTCTTTACTAAACCAATCATAAGGTACCTTAGGCAGGTAAGGAAGAACAGAGACAAATCTTCATACAGTGTACAAAAAGATTATCCCAACAAGAGGATCCCAATATCTTAGAGATACATACTAATGTATTTATGAGAACATGGTATCTTAGATTTACATTTAATCTAGTAGGATGGGAGAATATAAAATTAAGCAGTCAAGATCATGATGGGGAAACTACAGAGACAGCTGACCCAAGCTAGTGGGACCTCAGGGACTCTAGACTGATGGCTGGGGAACTGAACTAGGCCCTCTGAATGTGGGTGACAGTTGTATGGCTTGGTCTGCTTGTGGGACTACAAAAATTATGTGAAAAAGGTTAAAAAGATGGAAGGTTCAGAAGTTAAGAGTGCTTGCTGCCCTTTCAGAGGATCTGAGTTCAGTTCCCAGCACCCACATCAGATGGCTCATAATAGCCATCCAGCTCCATGGGATCTGACACCCTTTTCTAGACTTCATAAGTACACGTGCATACAAGTACACACACACACACACACACACACACACAAATAAATAAAATATTTTTAATTATGTGAAACATGTTTCTACTTTTGTTAAAAACAAATACAGGAACTATAGATACGGCTCTGGATTAAGAGCAGCTGCTCCACAATCATAAGAACAAAGTCTCACTCCCAGCACCCACAGAACAAGCATGGCGCCCACACACACCCTTAACTTCAGCTCCAAAGAGAACTGCTGGGGCCTGGCTGGTCCTCAGCTCAATCAGGAAAATGTGACCCCAAGTTCAGGAACGAAACCCTGCCTCAAAGGACTAGGTGAAGTATAACAGAAGATACCCAACAGACACACTCTTCTGACCTCCATACACACAAATGCTCCACCACACACATCTGAACACACACATGCACATATACCCATACAGACACACATAGATTAATCCACTAATTAATTAATTTTTAAAAACCTTCCTGAACAGAAGGGAATGCCCAAAATGTCATCAGAGGTCTTACCATAGTGAGATTAAAGATAAACTTTGTCCACTGATACTTGGTAATTTAACTCAGTAGTTAGGAGAACTTGTTGCTCTTGAAGACAGAGGACCCAGGTTCAGTTTCCAGCACCCACAGAGCAGCTTATAACTGTTTGTAGCTCCAGTCCGGAGGATCAGAAGCCCTCTTCTGACCATTGAGGGCACCAGGCATACATGGGGTGCACATCCATACATGGAGGTAAAACACTAATACACATTTTTTAAAATCTTTAAAAAAGACTGTATATTATTCTTATTTGTGTCTGAGTGTGTGTTTCTATGAAGGTGAGTTCCCAAGACAGCCAAATCAGGTGTTGGATCCCCTTGTGAGCCTCCCAATTATGTGGATGCTTAGAACCAAATTAGTGTCCTCTGAAAGGTCAGCCAGCACTCTTAGCTGCTGAGCCACCTCTCCAGTCCCCTTTCTAAGTTTTTTTTACAAAGAATATTTCTAAGTTTTCTACAAGGAATATGAATCATTCATTTACTGAAATATGTTTTCTACACTGTGAGTGAGTGAGTGTGTGTGTGTGTGTGTGTGTGTGTGTGTGTGTGTGTGTGTGTATACATGCATACATGCACTGGGTACCTGCATACATGCACATGTTGATATCTGAGGACAACTTGCAAGAGTTGGTTTTTTCCTTCTAACCATGTAGGTTCTGGGAATTATATTCAGAGGGCACCTTTCTCCACTGAGCCATCTGGTCTCTCCTGAAAAAGTATTTTTTAAAGGAATACATTACCTGCTGCATCCATGGCTCCTTGATCATTACTTTACCTCTCTTTCTTTATGCATGTGAGTCTCTGTGCTATGTGAATGCATGTGTATATATGTATATCTGAGTATGTATCTATATACCTCTGTGTGTGTCTCTATATTTTTCTGCCTGTCTGGGTGTGTAGATGTGTATATAAAGATTCCTTAAATTAAATGTACTAAATATCAGGAAACTTGGAGATAGTGTTTAAGATGATAGCTACATTCTTAATGAATTATTCCTTTACCCATAACAGATGTCATTAGAATTGTCAGTAAATTAATTCAATACTCCTAAGGTGACAGTACAACCTTCCTCAGTCTCCAAATCTGTGCCACCACACCTGGTTCAACAATTACATGCTGATCATTTTTTTAAATAAATGTGTATACAAGTGTAAATTTCAACTATCCTGACTTAATCATTATACAATTTATACACATACTAACAGACTATACCCCATAAATCTGTACAATTAAATTGATACTTTTATTAAAAGCTTTCAATTGAGAGAGCTGACAAGGCTGTTCAATCTCCAGAACCCACATGGTGGAAAAAAAGGATCAACTTCCACAAAAAATCCTCTGACCTCCACACATGGGCCATGGCTTAAGTGTACCTGCACAAAAATAAATAATAGTGTTTTCCAACTTTTTAAGTATTTAGTTTAACTGTTATGTGTCCCAGTGGTGTTGGAGAATTACAAACTGAATGTTCACAAAACACATTTGCTGTCAGAAGTGGAGTTGCTCCCTTTTGTGTGCCTTGGGAAACCATTCCTTGAGCCTCCTCTAACGGCCTCCCAACACATGTGATCATCAGTGATGTGAAGTGAGAGAAAGCTGCCTGTGAGTATGGTAGGAGCCAGAGCACAGTGTCACAGCTGACCTTAGGGTGCCCGGTCCTATAACGCTAGTCAAAGCTCCTTATCTCTGGGCCTGATATGAACAGTAAAGAGTTGAGACTTAGAATCCCCAGGGCCTCTCCATAGCTAAAATGTACTAGTTCCCGTCTATGATTTTATAACACTTGTAACTCAGGTCATTGTTAATAATGCTCTTCACCACTGTTGTATGTGGTAAGTTTGTCTATACACACTGACTGAGGAGAGAAAGAAAACAGCATTCAATTGATTTTTGGCAAAAATCAATTCTAGAAAAAAAATTAATAGCAGCTTTCAAAACTGTATAAACTTCCTTAAGAAGTGAGTCCAGCCATGGAGGGTTCTTCTTACCAGGCACAAGGTCTGGCACTGAATCTCTCCTAGGCTTTCTCATCCCAGGAAAATGCCTCTTGCTTGCTATTCACATGTTTGCACAATCCCAGATTGGATGATCAGTTGTGAGTGCCTCTTCCACAGGTCCAAAGGCCTCCCAGCTCAGAATCATTTGTGACTGCATGAAGACACCATTGGCCTCTCCCTGCAGGATGGTAAATAAAATTGTTTAAGGAAGTGGGATTCTGCAGTCACACAGGAATGGTGTATGACTGTGAGTTTTCACCCTCTGCCTTCATCTCTGTCAATTCCTAAACTACACTCTCACACAGGGGGAGTGTGCTGGAGAGATAGCTCAGTGGTTAGAGCACTTTTTGCTCTTGCAGGGGACCCAGGTTTGGTTCCCACAACCATCTGTGACCCAGTTGCAGAGGATCCATCAACCTCTTCTGACCTCTGGGGGAACCAGACACTCCTGTGATACACACACACACACACACACACACACACACACACACACACACACACACCACTCAATCACATAAGGCATTTTTTAAAGCCAATGTGGTGGCATGTACTTGCAATTTCAGCACTAAGGAATGGAGACAGGCAGATCATGAGGGCTCACTAGCCAGCCACCCTAGCATGTTTGGTGAACTCCAGGTTCAGTAGATCTTGTTTGCAAAAGAGAGGTAGGGAGTCAGTTAGGTACTTACCACCAAGCCTGATGATGTGAGATCGAACCCTGGAATCCACATGATGGAAATGAATGAACTCCTGCAAGTTGTCCTGTGACATTTACTTTCACACACACACACACACACACACGCACACGCACACGCACACGCACACGCACACACACAAATACATAGACAATACTATAAAAAGTAAAAAGATGAGTGTTACCTGAGGAACATGCCCATGGTTAACCTCTGGCCTATACACACATGCACACACACAAACATGGGAGGCCCAATTGCATTTGAGTTTGCATAGGAAAAACTCATACTAAGAAATTATTTATTGAATTTCAATATACTAGGTGTCCTTCTTTTTTTTTAATCCAGCAATCCTCAGAGTTCTCAATGCAATGTTCTTTGATATTTGTTGTATCAATTATGAAGGCTCCAACCTGTCCTCCATGGTGGACAGCATTCTGAAACTCTTGTAAGAGCTTTCCCAATTTCTTTGTAACTGGCTTGGTGTGCAACCTTGGAGTAAACATGAATCTTTTATTTCCCCAATACCTGCCACCAGCCAGGCTCACTCACAACCCCTCTCCCCATCTCCTGCTGGGAGGCAGCTCTCTTAATGACATCACAGTTGGATCCATACTCTTGTGATCATTTTTGGCTAATTAAAGCAATCCCATAGTAGTTTTAAAGGCTTGATGTTAATCATTTTAGAACTTCAATCTAATTTTTAATTCAAGGTACAGCTCACTCTCAGTACAGGGCAAGTTCATGAGCCTTGGGGGAAGGCAGGCAGAATTGAGTGCAGGATTATTTGTTGTTGTTGCTGCTGCTGCTGCTATGAGAAAATATCACAAACAAACAACTTAGGGAAGAAAGAATTTCTTTCGAATTACAGTTCCAGATGGATACGAGTCCATTGCAGGGAACTGGAGCAATTGCTCAGTGGTAGAGAGCACTAGCTGCTCTTCCAGGTGGCTAGAATTCCATTTCCAGCAGCGATATGAAAGGTTACAAAACTGTTTATAACTCTAGTTCAAGGAGAGCAAATGCTGTGTTCTAGCTTCTCAGGACACTGTACACACATGGTACACAGACATACATGTAGGCAAAACACACAAACACACACACATACACACACACACACATACACACACACACATACACACACACGCACACACACACACACACACACACACAAGAATAAAATACAATTTTAAAACAGAGCCCATCGTGGTAGGAAGACATAACAGCACACAGCAGGCATGGCTGCAGGAGCAGAAAGTTGAGAGCTCACCTCTTCAATAGCAAGCAGGAAGTGGAAGTGAACAAATTAAAAAGGGCTTGAGGCTTTTAATCTCAAAATAATATCATGCACAGTGGCATGTGGCCTGCAGCCACTTCTAAACAGCACCACCTAATGGGGACAAGTGTCCAATTGTCTGAGCCTAGGACATTTTCCTTCAAATCACAAGTGCTAAACTTCTCCTGAGCATCCCCAGTGTTTGTTCCTCTAGGGTTGGCATGGGAGGAAAGGGAATTGCCCCTTGTGTTAGCCACAGACAAAGGCCTTTCCTGGCCTCCTGCTATTTTGGTTAGGGGTTGAACTCCTATGGAAAACACTGAACATTCCAGATGAACTCCAGCTATGGCCAGTCCTTCAAATTCCATGACAACCTTCCCACTTATTCTTCAGACTGAGGTCCTGGGCCCATCTCATTGGAACCTATGGGACCTTTGAAAACCAGCAGGATCCAGTTCCCTTGTCTTGCTGGGGCTCAGACAGCAGCTGCCCACCAGCTGCTACCCAATTTCTGTGCCCATTTCCATCTACACAAGCACATCAATGTGACATCTAGATACACAAAGCTGAAAAGAGATTCATTGTCACTTGTGTGGAGTTGGAGTCACCTAGAAGTCTGGTGGAGGCACACCCCGCCAGCGTGTATGCCTGAGAGTGTTTCCAGAGAGGATCATCTAGAGAGGGAAGTCATGAAGGTAAGAGGTAGCATCCCATATGCTGCAGTCCTAAGTAGAAGAAAAGAAGAAAAAGAAGAAAGTCACCAAGCTCCCAGGTCAATAGTCCAGCAGGGTCAGCCACTGTTGTGAGTCAGATTCCCAGAAAGGATTTGCTAAGGATTTCTGAGCAAGAGAATTATAAAGAAGAGGGCATCTGTTGGTGTGGGGGTAGACAAAGAAGGATACAGACAAAATCAAGAAAAGGTCCTGTTTTCATCCAGAAAATGAGGGCTTAGGGAACCAAGGCCAACCACCTTCCTGCTCTTGTATAGCCCATAAGCTAAGAGTTTTTTTTTTTTTTTTTTTTTTTTTGGTTTTTCAAGACAGGGTTTCTCTGTGTAGCTTTGCGCCTTTCCTGGAACTCACTTGGTAGACCAGGCTGGCCTCGAACTCACAGAGATCCGCCTGCCTCTGCCTCCCGAGTGCTGGGATTAAAGGCGTGCGCCACCACCGCCTGGCAAGAGTATTTTTTTATTTTTACATTTAATATACATGTGTAAATCATATATTATATATTACTAAATATATACATATACTATTAATTAAAATTAACATATTTTGACTAATAAATATTATATTTTAAAATCCAACCATGTATGGTGGTTCACACTCTTAATTTCAGCACTCGGAATGTGAAAGCAGGTGAATTCTTTGAGTTCAAGACCTTCTTGTTCTACACAGGAAGTTCCAGGCCAGCCAGAGGTACACAGTGAGATCCTTTCCACAGCCACCACCCCAAAATCCAAAACCTTCTTAATTTTTAATGTTGACTACAAAGCCTAAAAATATTTCTCCCTGACCTTTTTTATAGTAGAAACCTTGAGTAATGGACTAGGATAAACTAGTCAATAAATGTTTGTCACACAAATATGAGGACCTGAGTTTGATTGCCCAGAGCCATATCAAAAATCTGGGCACAGTGGCACACATATGTAATTCTAGTGCTGGGATTGGGGTAGAGACAGGAGAAACCCTGGTGCTTAGTGGCAAGCCAATCTAGAACATTCCAAATTCAGTGAAGCACCTGTCTCAAAAATGAGATGGAGGGGCCAGCAGAATACTTAGTGAGGAAGAGTGTTTGCTAAGAAAGCCTGACAACCTGAGTTCAATCCCCAGAACTGACAGTAGAAAAGAGAACCAAATCCCAAAATTATTCTCTGATCTCCTTGTGTGCCATGGCATACAAGTACCTGCACACTCACACACTAATAATGAATAACATTTTTAAATTAAATAATAATAAGACCGTGATTGAGTAAGACACCTGACAGCATCCTTGGCCTCTACATATGTGTCCACACACATGAACATATGCATGCATGTGCACACATGCACACACACACACACACACACACACACACACACACACACACACACACATACCCCAAAACAAAAAACAATGAAATAAAATGGTAAAGGGTCTTTGTCTGACCCAGGTTTGAATGTTAGTAAAACATTTGGGCAGCGATTTGGACGATGTTTCTATGAACTCATGTTGACTACATTAGATAATCTGTTGGAGATGTGTGCTTAATTATTTAGGGTTGAAATGTCACCATGATTGTAATTTACTCTAAATGCTTCAATAAAGCAGATGAGGCAAACACGGAAGAATGCTAATGATCATTAACTTGGGGTGATGGATCTCCCTACCAGTCTCATTATCGTATGTGTAAAAATCTACAATTAAAATTATGAAATTAATGTTCATCTTTAATTTTTCACCTTCCGCAGCTAATCTATCATCTAAGCCATGTCTATCTAACTCTCTGAATGGCTTCCTAACCTCCATTTTCCATTACAACTGCCACCGTTTTAGCTAAGCCCCCAACACAGATCACACAGCCAGAGAGATCTGGCTTCTAAAGTGACCCGTCCAGCAGGCCAGGTTATTAGGTGTGACTCGAGGAGGCTCCTCCTAAAAAACCAATGGGGGCGAGAGAGAAAGGAGACCAAGCGTGTAAAAAGGACAAAGTCAGTCTGAGTTGCGTCAAGGTCTCGTTTATTGCAAGGGGAAGCAGGTTTATATATGCTGGTAGGTAGGAGAAATGAATAGGGGGAAAGGAGGGGGATGGAACGTTTCTGAAGAATAGAAGAATAGGGTCCAGGTGAGGTCTCTTCTGAAGAATAGGATCGCAAGGTCTCTTTGGTCCAAAGCTTGTGCAACCGACCAACCTGAACATGTTCAAGGAGGTTATTCTAAAAGTATATTAATCTAAAGGTATATTTTGTGGTTTTTTTTTTTCCGGGAGTTATTGTTTTTTGTAACTTAGTAACGGTTGTCAAAGGTGTAGTTACATCAGATCATCCAAACAAGAAAGGCCAGAGCGCAGTCATCCATTTTTTGGCTCCCAACACTAAAGATTTCACTTTATTTTTAATTGTATTTGTGTACATGAGTACGGGTGCCTGCAGGGACCAGAAGAGGGTGTTGGGTCCCCTGGCATGGAGTTACAGGTGGTCATGAGCCACCCCACGTGAGTGCTGGGCACCAAGCTCAGACCCACTGCAAGAGCATCTAACTGCTGAGCCATCTCTCCACTCCCATTGCAGCTCCTTTCTATGGTAGTAAAACAAGCCTAAGCCACTTAAGTGAGGACTCAAGAGGCCAACGTCAGAAATGGTGACATCAGTACCATGAGCTTCATGGGGTCTAAAATCACAATGGGAACTCATCTCCAGGGGTGTCTGGGAGGGAGTTTCTGGATTGGGTTAACTGAAATGGGAGCCCCCCCCCAAATGTGGGTGGCAGCATTCAGTAGGTTGGGGTCCTAGGCTGAATAAAAAGGAAAAACTGAGCTGAGCGCCAGAAAGCTGGGGGCAGAAACAGAAGTAGAGACCATGTTTCCAAGTAGAGAAACACTGCTTACTGGCTTGCTCCCATAGTTCTCTCAGCTTCCTTTTTTATACACCTCAGAACCACCTGCCCAGAGGTGGCACCACTCACAGTGGGCTGGACCCTCCCACATCATTCAAGAAAAATACCACACAGACTTGTCTACAGGCCAATCTAATGGAGACATCCTCTTTTTGTTGTGGTGGTGGTCGTGGTTGTTTTGAGATAAGGTCTCACTATGTAGCTTTGGCTGTCCTAAAACTATGTAACCAGGCTGGCCTCGAATCAGAGATCTGCCTGCCTCTGCCTCCCTAGTGCTAGGATTAAGGCTTGCTTTACTGTACTCTGCTGGAGGCATCTTCTTAATTGAGGTTCCTTCTTCCCAGGTTTTATTAAGATGACACAAACTGGCCAACACAGGCTGCCTTTTTTCCACCTTGAGCTTTTCTTACAGGCTGAGTCTTTCCTCTTCAATAAGATGTTGTAGGACACCATCCTCCTCATCAGATCCTTTGTGCCTGCTTGCAAGAGACCATCAGAGCCTGTGAATTGGTGACATTCTCCAAGCCTGTGGACTGGTGACACTCTCTCAAATGAGCAGAGAGAATCATTCCCTCTCAAAGTTTAGGGAGGCCCTAGAGTAAAAATGCTGTGGAGGGTTGATGAAGAGGGTGATATGGATTCACAACATGCCCCCACAGTTGGGCATGGTTGCGCATGCCCGGCAGGACCTACTCACTTCCACCTAGTCATTTCTGGGTCAAAAAATCTCAAGTGACCAGGACCCGGTGGTTTTGTGTGGTTGCATAAAGCATGAAGCACAACCATGTGATCTACGCACATGTGTGGAATAGCCACATGGGCCTGTGTGCACAGGCATGGCCCAGCCTTTATAAACCGGTGCCATGATTCCCAGCCCCACTTCATTCACGTGTCTTTTCCACAAGCCTGTGCACATCTGTATCTCTCCTTTATCTTAATAAAACTCCTGTTAATGGATTCTATCATGTTTCCTGACGTTTCCTCGCAGGGTAAGAATGCCACAAATAAACCAACATCTGGTGCTGTGACCAAACAGGCACTTCTGGGTGCCCAGAAACCTGTAAACTGGGCAGTCTGCTCTGTCTGTGACAGGTCACTGTCCATTTGCCTGGCCGCAGGAATCTTCATGCAACACCGCTGAGTTGATTGGTGAGTCCCTCACTTTTCAGCCAGCATAAAGGGTTTCCTGAATCTGTGAGAATGACCATTGAATGTCCAACTTCTCACTGAGTAGTCTTGAAACCAGGGGAACCCCCAACCAAGGTCTTTATTGGCTACGGTCAGCCGCTATCATGGGCTTAAATTTCTAGCCATCTTCCATGTCTGCAGTTTGAGATATTCCTTGCAGTTTGAACACTGCCATCGGGTACATCCTGAGGCTGTGTGAAGGCGGCACATTTTTCCAGCTTGACAAAGCAGTAGATGCTGTTTTGGATTCCCGGGGAATCCTTGCTTCATAGACCCCTGTCTTTCAACTGATGAGCTCTCTAGCAGCCTGTGCCTGGTGAAGATCCATCCTTGGCCTTAGGGACACCTGGGCCCTTGGCTCAGGATCGCCATTGTTTGTTTGTTTGTTTGTTTTTCTGCCTCTCTGCTGCAGACATGGGAAATAAGGCTTCCAACCCCATCAGTCCTACCTCTTCCTTAGGCTGCCTTCTTGAGGCTTTAAAACCTCTCAGCTTAATGCCTTACTTAAAGATTCCTAAGCTTATCCTTCTCTGTACTAAGATACGGCCCAAATATGCTTTAGAAAATAACAAAAAAAAAAAAAAATGGCCACCGAGGAGCTCCTTAGATCCCGATATTTTACGGGAATTATCTAATTTCTGCCAGCAAGCAGGCAAATGGAAAGAGTTGCCCTATATCATAGCTTTCTTCTTTCTCCGTGCTAACCCATCTCTTCTGGATTCCTTCTCTCCTGCTCATATGCTCCTAGCTATGCCTAAACCAGATGATCCTCTGATTCCAGAATCTCTGGCTCTAGATCCTGCTAACAAACCTCCACCTATCTGACCTTCTGCTCCCACCCCTGCTCCTAGGGTGTCTGTTTCTTCAGCTCCTCTTCTGGATTCCTCTTCGTCTAAAGCTATTTCTTCCTCTGTAGCGGCTATTTCCAAAGGCCCTGCCCTGACTCCAACCTTCACTCCTCCTGCTACTCGTTCTTGAACTGCTAAAGGGCCTGACTCCAGCCATGCAAACCTGTCAACCATTCTCCCTTTGCAAGAGGTGGCCAGTGTGGATGGACTGACTAAGGTCCATGTTCCATTCTCTTTCCCAGAACTCTCTCAGATAGAAAGTAAGCTGGGCTCTTATACCTCTAATTCTGCTTTCTTTATTAAACAGTTTCAATATATAACTCAATCTTATAGTCTCACCTTTCATGATATATACATGATACTTTCTAATAATCTACTTCCTGAGGAACATAGGTGGGTATGGGAGCAGGTTAGGACTCATGCAGATAAGGTTCATCAGACTAATCCCTCACACCCTCCAGGGGCTGAGGTGATTCCTGACCAAGAACCACACTGGGACTATAATACCCAGGGAGGCTCTCTAGCCAGAGATAGGTTTATTACCTGTCTCCTGACAGGTCTCTGTAAAGCTGCCCTAAAACCAGTAAACTATGAAAAACTAAAAAGATAACTCAAGATAAGGACGAAAATCTGTCCCACTTCCTAGAGCGGCTCACCAAGGCTCTACTTCAGTTCACTAGCTTAGACCCAGAGAGCCCTGGGGGCAGGCAGCTCCTAATGACCCACTTTGTCTCACAGAGCTTCCCCAACATTAGGGTAAACTTAAACATTTAGAGAACAGCCCTCTGACCCCACAGGCAGATGTGCTAGCGATAGCATTTAAGGTGTACCATGGGAGAGATGAGAAGGCCCAAAAAAGGAACTGCCAGATGCTGGCAAACACTATCCAACCAGCTCCCCGAAAGCCATTTGGTCCCTGTTTCAAGTGTGGGAAAGAAGGCCACTGGGCCCGGGCTTGCACCACCGCCCCACGAAGGACACCGATAGGGCCTTGTCCAAAGTGTTGCCAAAAGGGTCACTGGTCAGCTGACTGTCCTAATGCCCCAAGTGACATAGGAACACCAGACGAAGACCACCCTCCGGCTGACTTTCTAGGCTGGGCCTACAGTGACGACTGACGCTGCCCGGTTCCCGCCCCGGCCACTCCCATCTCACACAGGGAACCTAGGGTAGTGACAAAAGTAAACGGGCGCCCCATCTCATTCCTTTTGGACACCGGAGCTACCTACTCTGTCCTGAGAGAGTTCTGGGGGCCTACCTCTCCTGCTCGTCTCCCTATTGTCAGGGTTGGGGGACAGCCTTATCTGCCTCAACAGACACCACCACTTAATTGCATTTTCAGAGGCATCCCTCTCACACACACATTCTTATTGGTGCCAAGCTGCCCGGTACCTCTTATGGGAAGGGACCTTCTAGCTAAGGAAGGAGCGTCCATTTCTTTTGCTCCCCACATTTGCCTCACCCCAGACGCGCCAGCAGCTCACCTCCTCCTTCTCCTAGCCACTCACTCTACTGACTCTAACAATTCTTTTCCCTTGCCAGCCCCTCAGGTAGACCCAAAAGTCTGGGATACCCAGAACCCTTCTATCACTAGACACCATCAGCCTATTATTATCTAGCTACAAAACCCTACCAAATATATCACCCAAGTTCAGTACCCTCTCTCACTCCAGAGCCTGAGGACTTAAGCCTATCATTTCTGACCTTCTCAGGAAAAAGCTGCTCTGCCTAACCTCTTCACCTTTTAACACCCCCAACACCCCCATACTTGCAGTTAAAAGGTCTAATGGAACCTGCCGCCTGGTTCAAGACCTCCAGCTCATTAACTCTGCAGTGGTCCCCCTTCATCCTGTAGTGCCTAACCCTTATACTCTCCTGTCCACTATCCCTTCGGGAACCTCTCACTTCCCAGTTCTAGATCTCAAAGACACCTTTTTTTCTATCCCTCTCAGTCTCAAAATATCTTTGCTTTCACCTGGACTGACCCTGACACTCACCTGCCCACACAGCTGACCTGGACTGTTCTGCCCCAGGGATTCAGGGACAGTCCATACCTATTTGGTCAGGCTCTGGTCTCTGACCTGCTTTCCCTGGCTCTAAACTAATACAGTGTGTAGATGATATTTTACTCTGTAGCCCGTCCTTACAGGTTAGCCAAACTAATACCTCTGTTCTCCTAAATTTCTTATCCAGCCGAGGTTACAGGGTATCTCCTTCTAAAGTTCAGCTTTCAACTCCCCAGGTCACCTATTTGGGTCTAACCATTACTCCAACCCACAAGGCTATTACTGTAGACAGAAAGCATCTGATCCAGTCTCTTACAGTCCCTTCTACTAAACAGGAGATTCTGTCTTTCCTAGGAATAGCTGGCTTTCTATGGTCTTGGGTTCCATCTTTTTCTCTCCTTGCTCACCCCTTATACGAGGCATCTCAGGGCTGGCCACATGAGCCTCTCCTCCATCCTGTCACTAAACCTTTCCAGAAGTTCCAACAGGCTCTTCTCCAGGCCCCAGCACTTCATCTTCAAGACTTAACCCATCCTTTCACGTTCTATGTAGCAGAGATGGAGGGATTTGCCCTGGGAACTCTAGGCATCAGCTGGGACCCTCCTTTGCACCTGTAGACTATCTGTCAAAGAAGTTAGACCTTACCAGTCAGGGCTGGGCACCTTGCATCCATGCCTTGCCTGCAGAGCTCCTTATTCGGGAATCAAAGAAGCTAAGCTTTGGGTCACCTATTACTGTCTTCTCTCACCACAATCTGTCCCATCTTTTAGCTTATAAAGGCTTACAAACTTTACCTCCTTCCTGAGTTCTTTCTCTCCAGGTGGCATTACTAGAGGATGCCACACTTACTTTCCAGACCTTTCCACCTCTTAAAATTTCAAGCCTCCGCCTTTAATCCCAGCACTCGGGAGGCAGAGCCAGGCAGATCTCTGTGAGTTCGAGGCCAGCCTGGGCTACCAAGTGAGCTCAGGAAAGGCGCAAAACTACACAGAGAAACCCTGTCTCGAAAAACCAAACCAAAAAAAAAAAAATTTCAAGCCTCCTCCCTCAACCTAATGCTGACTATTCTTCTCATTCCTGCACTGAAACCTTAGAGAAATGGTTACCTCACCCTTCACACATACAGGAGGGCACATTGCCTCAGGTTACTTATACCTGGTACACAGATGGCAGCTCCTTTTTATATGAAGGGACCCACAAAGCAGGTTATGCCATAGTGTCAGATACTGAGATAGTAGAGGCACAGGCATTACCCACACACACCACTAACCAACAGGCTGAGGTGATAGCTCTCACCCATGCCTTCCAAATGGCACAGGGACAATCCTAAATGTTTACACAGACTTCAAATATGCTTTTCATATCCTTCTGTCCCATGCTGCTATTTGGAGGGAGCGTGGCCTTTTCACAGCAAAATGGGTCCATATCTAACTCAGGCCAAATAATGGCCATGATGGAAGCTTCCCACCTCCTCAAGGCTATAAGAATTGTCCACTGCCAGTCTCATCAGACCGATAGCTCTATCATCTCTAAGGGAAACAACTGGGCTGACCAGGCAGCCAGGGCAGGTTAGAGGGCCAAGTCTAACCCCACCCATCACAGGGAATCCATACAATACAATACAGTTTCCTCATGGGAAACTCCTGACACTAGGCAAATTCTTTCCTATCTACACCAGCTCTTTCATCTTAATAATCTTGCTCTGTCTCAATTTGTAAAAAGCTCACCTGTAGCCCACCTCTGAGGACTTACAGTTCCTAAGAACTATTACTGCCTCTTGTGAGATCTGCCAAAAAATAGATTCCAATACCAAGTACAGGAGTCAGCCTTTTCCCACCCACCAGGCTAGAGGTTTCCTTCCAGGGACTGACTGGCACCTCGATTTTACCCATATGCCCAACGTCAGGAAAGTTAAATATCTCCTCATGATGGTGGACTCATTTTAAATTGGATAGAGGCATACCCAGTTTCTAATAAGTCAGCTCAGACAGTTGCAGACCTCCTTTCTGTGAGATTATTCCTTGGTTTGGGGTTCCTGCTTCTCTTCAGTCTGACAATGGCCTGGAGTTCACCTCTCAGATTTCAAAGACACTAGAAAAGGCTCTTAACATTCCTTGGATTTTTCATATCCCATACTGTCCTCAATCCTCAGGAAAGGTGGAGCATACCAACCAGTCTTTAAAAACTATTCTTACTGAGATGTCACAGGAACTTCACTTCGACTGGGCAAGATTATTGCCTCTTCCCAGGCTCAGGGCTCTTCCTAAAAAGCCTCTCTCAATTTCTCCATTTGAACTAATGTATACAAGGACAGTTCTAACACCAGGTCTTCTATCCAACCCTCCAACTGTTCCAGACAGCCTGTTAACTCCCCTGCTATGTGACCTAAGTTCTATCCTATGGAGCTTTGGAGACCACTCCTTACCTCAGCCATGTGACAATCCTTGCCCACCTCCAATCCACATCGGGGATCAGGTTCTTCTTTTCCCTCCAGGCCAGCACCCTTCATCCCTTTCCCCTAAGTGGCAAGGACCCTTCAAGGTAATTCTTGTGACTCCTACAGGTGCTAAACTCAAGGGCTTTCCTCACTGGGTCCACCTGTCTCATCTAAAACCTTTTATCTCACCTCCATCTCAGAAAAATCTGTCTTCATATACAGCGACAAAAACAGGGCCTTTTTCTCTCAAGCTCCAGAAGACATCAGGATCCACTGCCTTGTCACCAAATCTAGAAAAATAAGGTATCACGCCTTCCTTTCCCAACTATGGCCACATAGAGCTGGAGGCAAAAGGACCATCAAAAATATCCAGGCAGTTGCTTGTGGACCTTGACCTTGATATACTCCCAATGCTAATTCCCTGCCAGGTTCCACCCACCTGAATGCTTAAGGGAAGTTCCTTGTCTGTATATCCTGAATAATGGGTGTTAACAGCTTAGATGCAAGATTGTAAAACATCAGTAGCAAACTTCTGCCCTCCAGGGTCCTCCCATTGTGCTATAAGCCTGTATTTAACCTTCTACCCTCTTCAAGAAATGACATTCGACAATTAAATTATATATATATATATATATATATATATATATATATATATATATATATTTGAATGAATACTGTGAATGTAATCTATGAATACCACAAATGTGATTAATATCATTAGTGTAAGTAATTAATATCATGAGTGTAATTTAAAAAAAAACACAGTAAAAAAAAAGAATATTCACTTGTTAACAAAAAAAAAAAAATCCAGGCAGTAAGGAAAAAAATATAATGTAACAAATATAGTGTATCATTGATCATTGTTAAATACTCAAGCAACTGATCACCTGTGCTTCCTAAATGCTAAACTAATGAAGGGAACAGGTGCCTTAAATGAACTACCTCTAATAAAGCTTGTCTCAGGTAAAAAATTAAGCAGAGTACTAAAACACCATAATAATCACTAATTCTCTCACAGCCACTTCTTAACATGTCTCTATCTGGACAGGCAGGACCTACCTCAGATAAATGTCAACTCCAAAAAATAAAATAATAATGACTCTTTTCTCTCTAAGCTTTTTCTATGTCACCAGTATCTTGTCAGACAAAATGTTCCCAGCCACACTGCGAAGGATGGACAGCTGCAGAACAAGGGATGACAGAACTTCATCCCAGGACTCCCACCATCATCCCAGGACTTCAGAAGCTACCCTCCCCATTTCCCCAAGAGCCAACTGATGTCCTCCATTCAGCCAGAAGCAGTCTTTGAGAGAAACAACGCCCCATACCCACTCATCCGCCATTTTTTTCTTTAAAAAAAAAAGTGTCCTGGATGATATGGATTCACAACACACCCCTACAGTTGGGCATGGTCGCACATGCCTGGCAGGACCTAGTCATGTCTGCCTTGTCATTTCTGGGTCAAAACGTCCTGTCTTGCATCATGACCAGGACCCCGAGGCTTTGTGTGGTTGCGTAAAGCACGCAGAACAATCATGTGATCTACGCACATGCGTGGAATAGCCACATGGGCCTGTGTGCACAGGCATGGCCCAGCCTTTATAAGCCAGCACCATGATTCCAGAGCCACTTCACTCATGTGTCTTTTCCACAGGCCTGTGCACATCTGTCTCTCTCCCTTATCTTAATAAAACTCTTGTTAGTGGATTCTGTCATGTTTCATGACATTTCCTTGAAGGGTACGGGGATCCATCTATCACTATGGATAAACTGTCATCCATGCTTGGTGAAGACACCCCAATGCACCTGCTTTGGAGTTCACCCACACTCCTGTCAATACCCCCTCATCCATGTTCTAGAAGTAAGCTCAATGAATTCACTAGGTTCCTCAGGGCAGACCTTGGTTTGTCACTGGGACCTTATGGGGAGATCATTTACATCTTTCCAAGGAAGATATTCTCAAATCAGTGGGAGAGCATGCTCTTCTTGCCCTCTAAATTCTTCAATACTCAATTGTAGTGGGTAGCCATTCCAGCTTGGATCTGGAAGTTCCAACCCCCATTGAGACTCTGGCAACGGTTATGCCTACAAGGCAGGGCCAGGGGAGGCACCTGGAGACCCAAGATCTGTATGGGCCAGCACTCTCTCTGTTCTGGGACCCTAGACGGTGGAGGTTGACCGAGCAGAGCTCCAGAGAACACCGCTGGACTTCGATACACCTTCCCCAGACCCCACAACCTACCTTTCCCTTTTTTGTAAGTTACCCACTAAATAAATTTTCCTTTTAACTATGTGGAGTGACCATACTAATTTCACCAATACTCAATACCCAGAGAGAAACATGCAGAGAAAGAGCAAGCCCCACAGCTTCCTGTCATCAACCCCTGTGTCAAGCTTGTGTGAATTCATTCAAATCTCAGGAGCTTGCTCCAGGTTTACCTTTGAAATAGTAGAGCAGAGGGAAATCACTCCTTCCCACCACCCCCAAGCCTCACAGCTATCACAAGGCCAAGGTAAAGGGGTGAGGGAATGCTAGAATCTAAAATGTAGCCATCTCTACTTAGCAAGACTCATCCCTCATTAAGCAAAACTACATTTAGGGCTGAACATTGTTCACAGAGAACGTGGTCCTACACCTGCTTGGCGTAAAGAAATGAGTAGTTCTTTTTTAGAAAGGGCCACCAGGCACCATTCACCAAGGGAGAAATAAAGTGAGAAGGGGGGGCAGTCTCTCAGAGACATTCCTAGACACTTGTCTCTAGTTGATTCTAGATCGTCTCAAGTTGACAACTGATAGTAACCATCACCTCTCCCTTCATTATAAGAATTATGAGTAGGAAGTAGAGGGCCCCGTGTACAGCTGGTACCTCTAAGAGGAGACAGTAGAATAAAACAGAATGCCAACACTAATAACCCAGGTGTCAGGGCACAGCTAATATCACACTAGCAGGACTTTAAGTGTGGGCATTGGTACCATCTTGTTCATTCCATTAGTATGAACCTCCATGAGCTTGGGGGCCCCTTGTTAACCAAGCTTCTGTGGAGCTCCTCTGAGTCTTCTTCTTGACTAGGTGTTCCTTTGGACTGCTGGCTCTACTCTTAGTAAGAATCCTCGAACCAATTTATGAAGAATTTTCCACATAAGATAGAGAATCAAGCCCCTTGTCCTCTATCTTGCTGTCTAATCATATTCATCTCAGAAGTTTCCTGCTCATTCCCTGAGCCTGCCCATTGGCCCAAGTCATCTCTTTGTTGTATTTAAAATTCCTACACAAGACTGGGCCTGTTGTCAACAGCCAATCATGGACCAAGGAGGGACTCAAATTCTACTGAATTATTGACAACTGATGGATTCTGGGATAGGGAATCATAGCCTT
>NC_134862.1:13790000-13910000 GCF_049852395.1 Peromyscus maniculatus bairdii
AGTATCCTCCTATGAGTGAGCACATACCATGTTTGTCTTTCTGAGTCTGGGTTACCTCACTCAGGATGAACTTTTCTAGATCCATCCATTTGCCTGCAAACCTCAGGATGCCATTGTTTTTCTCTGCTGAGTAGTATTCCATCGTGTGTATGTACCACATTTTATTTATCCATTCTTCAGTTGAAGGGCATCTAGGTTGTTTCCAGGTTCTGGCTATTACAAACAATGCTGATATGAACATAGCTGAGCAAGTGCCCTTGTGGTATGCTTGAGCATTCCTTGGGTATATGCCCAAGAGTGGTATAGCTGGATCTTGGGGGAGATTAATTCCCAATTTTCTAAGAAAGCGCCATATTGATTTCCAAAGTGGTTGTGCAAGCTTGCATTCCCACCAGCAGTGGAGGAGAGTTCCCCTAGCTCCACACCCTCTCCAGCATAAGGTATCTTCAGTGTTTTTGATCTTAGCCATTCTGACAAGTGTAAGGTGGTGTCTCAGAGCTGTTTTGATTTGCATTTCCCTGATAATTAGGGATATTGAGCAATTCCTTAAATGTCTTTCACCCATTTGAGTTTTTCTGTTGAGAATTCTCCGTTTAGTTCTATAGCACATTTCTTAATTGGACTGTTGGGCATTTTGATGTCTAATTTCTTGAGTTCCTTATATATTCTGGATATCAGTCCTCTGTCAGGGTTGGTGAAGACCTTTTCCCATTCTGTAGGCTGTTGCTTTGCCTTGTTGACTGTATCCTTTGCTCTACAAAAGCTTCTCAGTTTCAAGAGGTCCCATTGGTTGATTGTTTCTCTCAGTGTCTGAGCTACTGGTGTTATATTTAGGAAGTGATCTCCTATGCCAATGCATTCAAGACTACTTCCTACTTTCTCTTCTAGCAGGTTCAGAGTAGCTGGATTATGTTGAGGTCTTTGATCCACTGGGACTTAAGTTTTGTGCACGGTGATAGATATGGATCTATTTGCAGCCTTCTACAGGTTGATATCCAGTTATGCCAGCACCATTTGTTGAAGATGCTTTCTTTTTTCCATTGTACACTTTTGGCTTCTTTGTCAAAAATTATATGTTCATAGGTGTGTGGATTAATGTCAGGGTTTTCAATTCGATTCCATTGGTCCACATGTTGGTTTTTATGCCAGTACCAAGCTGTTTTTATTACTGTAGCTCTATAGTAGAGCTTTAAGTCAGGGATCGTGATGCCTCCAGAGGTTGTTTTATTGTACAGGATTCTTTTGGCTATCCTGGGTTTTTTGTTTTTCCATATGAAGTTGAGTATTATTCTTTTCAGGTCTGTGAAGAATTGTGTTGGTATTTTGATGGGGATTGCATTGAATCTGTAGATTGCTTTTGGTAAAATTGCCATTTTTACTATGTTAATCCTGCTTATCCATGAGCATGGGAGATCTTTCCATTTTCTGACATCTTCTTCAATTTCTTTTTTTCAGGGACTTAAAGTTCATGTCATATAAGTCCTTCACTTGCTTGGTTAGTGTTACCCCAAGGTATTTTATATCATTTTTTGCTATTGTAAAGGGTGATGTATCTCTGATTTCCTTCTCAGCCTGTTTGTAAATTGTATATAGGAGGACTACTGATTTTTTTGAGTTGATCTTGTATCCTGCTATGTTGCTGAAAGTGTTTATAAGCTGTATCAGTTCCTTGGTTGAATCTTTGGGGTCGCTCAAGTGTACTATCATGTCATCTGCAAATAGGGAAAGCTTGACTTCTTCCCTTCCAATTTGTATCCCCTTAATCTCCTTATATTGTCTTATTGCTCTGGCTAGAACTTCAAGTACTATATTGAATAAGTATGGGGAGAGTGGACAGCCTTGCCTCATTCCTGATTTTAGTGTAATT
Source organism: Peromyscus maniculatus bairdii (assembly GCF_049852395.1). Classification (NCBI taxonomy): domain Eukaryota; kingdom Metazoa; phylum Chordata; class Mammalia; order Rodentia; family Cricetidae; genus Peromyscus; species Peromyscus maniculatus. The sequence goes on from NC_134862.1 coordinate 13,791,868, forward strand.
GCTTTGAGTTTCTCTCCATATAATTTGATGTTGGCTGTTGGCTTGCTGTAAATTGCCTTTATTATGTTTAGGTATGTTCCCTGTATTCCTGATAGCTCCAAGATCTTTATCATGAAGGAGTGTTGGATTTTGTCAAATGCCTTTTCTGCATCTAGTGAGATGATCATGTGTTTTTTTTCTTTGTGTTTGTTTATATGGTGTATTACATTGACAGACTTTCGTATTTTGAACCACCCTTGCATCCCTGTGATGAAGCCTACTTGGTCATGATGGATAATTGTCTTGATGTATTCTTGGAGTCTCTTTGCCAGTATTTTATTGAGTATTTTTGCATCAATGTTCATGAGGGAGATAGGTCTGTAGTTCTCTTTCTTTGTTGGATCCTTGTTTGGTTTGGGAATCAGGGTAATTGCAGCCTCATAGAAGGAGTTTGGTAATGTTCCATCTCTTTCTATTGTGGAACAATTTAGAGAGTATTGGTATTAGCTCCTCTTTGAACATCTGGTAGAATTCTGCGCTGAAACCATCTGGTCCTGGGCTTTTTTTTTTGCTTGGGAGACTTTTAATGACTATTTCTATTCCCTTAGGGGTTACTGGACTATTTAAATAGTTTATCTGCTCTTGATTTAACTTAGGTATGTGGTACCTATCCAGAAAATTATCCATTTCTTTTTGATTTTCCAGTTTTGTGGAGTAGAGGTTTTTGAAGTGTGACCTGATGATTCTCTAGATTTCCTCAATGTCTGTTGTTATGTCCCCCTTTTCATTTCTGATTTTGTTAATTTGGATGTTCTCTCTCTGTCTTTTGGTTAGTTTGGATAAGGGCTTGTCTATCTTGTTGATTTTCTCAAAGAACCAACTCTTTGTTTCATTAATTTTTTTTGTATTGTTCTCTTTGTTTTTATTTAATTGATTTCAGCTCTCACTTTGATAATTTCCTGGTGTCTATTCTTCCTGGGAGACTTTGCTTCTTCTTGTTCTAGAGCTTTCAGGAGTGCTGTTAAGTCACTCGTGTGAGATTTCTCCAACTTCTTTATGTGGGCATTTAGTGCTATGAATTTCTCTCTTAGCATTGCTTACATAGTGTCCCATAAGTTTGGGTATGTGGTGTCTTCTTTTTCGTTGATCTCTAGGAAGTCTTTAATTTCTTTCTTTATTTCTTCCTTAACCCATTGGTGATTCACTTGAGCATTATTCAGTTTCCATGAGATTGTAGGTTTTCTGTAGTTTTTGTTGTTGTTGAAATCTAGCTTTAAGCCATGGTGGTCTGATAGAACACAGGAGGGTATTCCAATTGTTTTGTATCTCTTGAGATTTGCTTTGTGGCCAAGTATGTGGTCGATTTTAGAGTAGGTTCCATGGGGTGCTGAGAAGAAGATATATTCTTTTTTGTTAGGATAGAATGTTCTGTATATATTGATTAAGTCCACTTGAGTCATGACATCAATTTAGTCCTTTATTTCTCTGTTAAGTTTCAATTTGGGAGATCTGTCCAGTGGTGAAAGTGGGGTGTTGAAGTCTCCCACTATTAATGTGTGGGGTTTTTATATGTGGTTTAAGCTTTAGTAATGTTTCTTTTACATATATGGGTGCCCTTGTGTTTGGGCATTATGTTCAGAAATGAAACTTCATCTTGGTGGATCTTTCCTGTGATGAGGATGTAATGCCCTTCTTGATCTCTTTTGATTGATTTTAGTTTGAAGTCTATTTTGCTGGATATCAGGATGGCTACCCCTGCTTGCTCCTTAAGACCATTTGATTGGAAAATCTTTTCCCAGCCTTTTATTCTTAGGTAGTGTCTATCTTTGAATTTGAGGTGTGTTTCTTGTATGCAGCAGAAAAAAAGGTCCTGCTTTCGTTTCCATTCTGTAAGTCTATGTCTTTTTATAGGTGAATTAATCCATTGATATTAAGGGATATTAATGACCAGTGATTGTTCATTCCTGTTATTTTTTGGTGGTAGTGTGTGTGTACTTCTCTTCTTTGGGGTTTACTGCTGTGGCTTTATCTATTACTTGTGTTTTCGAGGGTGTATCTAACTTCCTTAGGTTGGAATTTTCCTTCTAGTACTTTCTGTAGGGCTGGGTTTGTGGATAAGTATTGTTTAAATCTGGCTTTGTCTTGGAATGTCTTATTCATTCCGTCTATGATGATTGAAAGTTTTGCTGGGTATATTAGTCTAGGCTGGCACCCATGGTCTCTTAGTGTCTGCATTACATCTGTCTAGGTCCTTCTGGCTTTCAAAGCCTCCATTGAGAAATCGGGTGTTATTCTGATAGTTTTGCCTTTATAAGTCACTTGGCCTTTTTCCTTTGCTGCTCTTAATATTCTTTCTCTATTCTGTACATTTCGTTGTTTAATTATTATGTGGCGAGGGGACTGTTTTGGGGGGTCTAGTCTGTTTGGTGTTCTATAGGCTTCTTGTATCTTCATAGGCATCTCCTTCTTTAAGTTGGGTAAGTTTTCTTCTATGATCTTGCTGAATATATTTTCTGTGCCTTTGATTTGGTATTCTTCTCCTTCTTCTAACCCTATTATTCGTAGGTTTGCTCTTTTTATGGTGTCTCAAATTTCGTGGACATTTTGGGTCATGTCTTTGTTGGCTTTAGTGTTTTCTTTGACTGATGAATCTATTTCTTGTACCGTATCTTCAACGCCGGAGATCCTCTCTTCCATCTCTTGCATTCTGTTGGTTGTACTTGCATCTGAAGTTTCTGTTTGCTATTCATATTTTCTATTTCCAGCATTCCCTCTGTTTCTGTCTTCTTCGTTTTTTCTATTTCCCTTTTCAGGTCTTGGATTGTTTCCTTCATCTGTTTCATTGCTTTTTCATGATTTTTTTTTCAGGGCTTTATTGTTTTCTTCTGCTTTATTTGTCCTTTCCTCTAGTTTTTTTTATAGAGTTCTTCCCATTTTTTGTTTGTCTTTTCCTCTATATAAGCCTCTACCTTCTTCATGATGTTATTCATAATGCTGTTTTCTTCTGCTTCTTCTAATTTTTGATGTTCAGGTCTAGATTTTAGAGGAGGGCTAGGTTCTGATGATGCTGTATTGCTCTTCATTTTGTTGTATGTACTTCTGCCCTGATACCTGCTCATCTCCTTGTGGTTCGTTCTTGGTCTTATCAGCGCGCTTGGTCCAGACAGAGCTGACATATTCAGGAAGTCTCTCTCTCTCTCTCTTGTCCAGATGGGAAGTCCAGGGCAGGATGGGTGCTTGGGTCAAGTCTCAGGAAGTGGCTGGGGTCTCAGGCGATGATGGGCGTGGGGGCAGGGCATGGAGATTGCAGGGTCTGCCAGGGGTCTTGGAGAAGGGGAGCCTTCCAAGTAGGGTTGGAAGGGAACCTGCCAGGTGGCCAGAACCTGGGGCCAAGTTAGGCAGGTCTTCCCTGGAGTGACTGGTGCTCAGGGATGGGATCTAGGCTGAGCCCAGGCACTCACCTTTTGTGCAGAAGGGAAGTATGGGGCAGGATGGGAGCTAGGGGCTGGTGTCTAAGTCTCAGGAATGCCTGTTTGTTTTATTAAGACAGAGAGAGAGAAAGCATGGAGTTGGAAGGGAAGGGAAATGGGAGAATCTGAGAGGAGATGAGGGAAAGGGAACTGTGCTCAGAATATATTATATTAAAAAATTGTTTTCCATAAAGGAAATAAAAAAAAGAATATAGTTGCTACCTGTGGAAAGACACCTGAGTATTCTCTGGCCTCCACATACATGCATACACATCTGCATATGCAGACACACACACACACACACACACACACAGACACACACACACACACACACACACACACACACAGAGAGAGAGAGAGAGAGAGAGAGAGAGAGAGAGAGAGAGAGAGAGAGACCTTTATTCAGGAGGATAGAGGACCAAATCACATATGCAGTGTCAATGGTTGCCAGCTAGGAATCTCTGTGAGCTTCAAGACTGATGGCTGGTGAATGGGCCTGAGCACACACGGACAAGCATGCTCCCCCTTGGGGTATGTTATTTACAGAGTACCAGAGGGTAGAAGGGAGGGCCATCTTTCAGTGCCACTGGCTAAAGTGAGATCTGAGCAGATAAAGAAGCTGCTGACCTTCATGGTAGGCAGTGGTAGAGGCTACAGTGGAGCATCCTGGCACAGGAAGTCAGGTGTCAGAACTCCAGATGCAGCAGAAGCACCCAGGCTAGAACATTAGGATTTAGTTAGCTACCTGGGCTGCAGGTGTTCAGTGTTCTCTTTAGAGGAAGAACCCTAGGCTGTCCAGGGACCTCAGAGACAGTCATTCAGCATCCTCTACCATCATGGTTAATTTACCCTCTAGCATATATAGAATTAACCTTCAGCCTATTCCTCATCCTAGATGGTATATTCTGTCATTTCTGACAAATTGTGTGTAAGTGTGTGTACAGGTGTGTATATACACATGTTTATGTGTGTATGGAGGCCAGAGGTTGATGTCAATTGTCTTCTGCAGTCAGTCTTCACTTGCTATTTTTGAGATAGGGTCCCTGTCTGTGTGTGGAGCTCACTGATTTGGCTAGGTTGAATGGCCAGAGAGCCCCAGAGATCTCCTGTCTCTGCCTCCCGCATTCTAGCATTACAAGTTTGTGTAACTGTGCCTGGATTTTTGAAACATGGGTCCTGGGGGAGGCAACTCAGGTGCTCATGTTTGTACAGCAAGTGTTTTAACTACTGAGCCTGCCTCCCGCAAATCTGTGTTGCTCTTGTAAACTTGTGGTCTAACACTCCTTCTAAGTATGGCTGGAGAGAGCTGACTGGAGAGGAGAGTCTGCCTCACTGTTGGGTTCAAGATGGAGGTGGGCATGTAGGGAAACAGCCCTGCCTTGGGTCAGAACCGGCTACACAATGGCCGAAGTGCTGTCCCAGCACCACCTGGATATGGTGTCACATGTGTTCTGATCATTGCATTCTTACACCCATGTCTGAGAAACACTGGTAGCCAGGGTCAGATACACCTGAATAAATTTGGATTGTGCCCTGTGGGCATCTGCAGATGTACCCACTGAGCGTCTTCTCCCTTAAAGGTGTACCAGTTCTATGGTATACACATCTTCAGTGGCTGCCACACATCTTTAGAGACAGATGTGTTATGGGTAGTTTCTGGCTGGTTTGATGCCTAGGCTTGAAAAACTGAATGTTCAGACGTAAATATTTGTCTTCTATTGTTCTCCAACAGTTGAACGCTCCCTGCCAATGATTCTCCCCTTGTCAAGCCTTCGGCATTCAAAAGAAAGGTAGTCAGGTTTCCTTTGCTCATTCTTGGGAATTCTCCAGGGGTGAACATCAGGCGTAGGGTGTGGGGGAGGGCTGGATTCAGTTAGACATGTCATAGGCAGACACTAGAGGAATGTGGGACATAGTTTTGACTTTTTGAGCACTGATAACATTTGAAATCAAGGCAGGAGAGTGACTTTTATTAATTATCTGTGTCTCCTCCTGCCCTTCTGTCCTCCACCCCCTACCAGCTGTTAAACAGTGGAGAAAATGGTAAATGAACACGATTACAAGCAATTATGAGTTTTTCCTTCTTAAGAGACAGATGGAACCGAGGCTTCTATTTTAAGAGGCTTTTGAATTTAGGTTATGTCTACACAATGTCACATTATTACAGAGGAGCCATATGTTTCATTTAGGGCCACTGAGATTTCACTGTAGTGTGATCTGGAATCAGTGGTCAGTGGTCTATGTCAGGACAAGTTCATAGATAGGTCACTAGTGAGCACAGCTTCAAACTCATAGTCTCATTGTTTCGAACCTTAATTTTTTTTGACACGTGTATGCGTGTGATGTGCATGTGTGCATGCATGTGGTCACATCAGCATGTACATGTGTGGAGGACAGAGGTTGATGTCAGGGCCTTTCCTAGCCCCCTTTCCCCTTGTATACTGAACTCAGAGCATGACAATTTCACTAGATTCTCTAGCCAACTTGCTTGTGGGATTCTCTGTCTCCTTTACCTCCAGTGTGGCTAAGATTAGAGGTAAGCTATCATAGCCATCCAGCATTTACCTGGATTCTGGGGAGTTTAACCTAACTCTAATCCTTATGACTGGGTCAGGTTTTGTGCTGTGCCTTTAAAATCCAGAGATGAAAATGGCCTGGTTTATGCCCTCATTGAGTGAACTCTGGATGCAGTGGGGGCAGGAGGCAGACTGGGTGGGTTTGCCTTAATTCAATGGTACTTTTCAGTCTTTTATGTTTTCTCTGACCTGAGAAAACTTGGGGAGGAATTATTAACCACGAGAAATAAATCATTATGGTCTGTCTTCATTGTGAGGCACATTAGTTAGACTTAGAGCTCATCAAAGAATCACAGCCAGGCAGGAAGAATGAGGCCCTGTCTTCCTCAGTGGACAGCTGGTAATGCTTGCCCATGCACTTCAGCTTATCTTGGGGTTAAAGGTTACTGTCTGTGTGAATGAGCCCACATCAGGAGGGGAGGGGAATCTCAAACCCCAGGGTATACATTAGATAAGGCTCTGCATCGTGAACCAACAGGATCATGAATTTGGGGGAGAGGCTATACTAGATCCTGGGGAGATTGAAGTACTTGGCCAATGGGGAGTAAAGGAGATGGGGAATTTTAACCAGGAATATAAAAAACATTTTTTTTTCCAAATAAGCATGTTAATTCATTTTCCCAGTTCTGGGAGATTGTAAAATAAAGTTGCCTCACTTTCCCTGCTCTCTAGAATTTATTACAGAGTGAGGATATTACTTGTCACATTAACTAGCCCCTGGCATTAAGCTCAAAGTACTGGACAATCCATAGCTTTGAGATATCACTATTTAATCCAGTAAGTAAGTAAGACATTTGGGGCTGGTAACTTAGTGTCATTTGGTATGAGGTCCTGCAAGTGAACTGGAACTCCTATGATACCTAAGGGGACTTGGATGTAGTGCTGTCTGCCGAGTCCTTAGAGTTGAGGGTCCTAGATTATGAGTGACCTTTCCCTGGAAGACCTGATAGAATACAGACTTCTGCCTCAGCAGGACTTGAAAGAGTCCCCAAAACCTGAGTTTCTAACATGGTCTCAGAGCTTGATGTTGCTAGCCCAGAGCCACACTTTAGGATCCATTGCCTTGGGAGTTTTAATCTGTGTATAAATTCTATACTGAGAGACATGTAAATATTTAGTATAGGAAAATATCTGATTGTGCATGTGGTGTGTGTGTGTGTGTGTGTGTGTGTGTGTGTGTGTGTGTGTGTGTGTGAAGACATGTGCATGCCATGTTGCACTTATAGGGCCAGGGGATAACCTCAGGTAACCTTCTACTTTGAGACAGGGTTTCTCTTGCTGCATATACCATTACATATGCCATGCTAACTGACTTATGAGTTTCTAGGGATTCTTCTGTGTCCACCTCCCATCTCATAGCAGGGTTGCTGAGATAATAGACTCTTGCTATTGTGTACAGCTTTTAAATGAGTTGTAGTGACCCAAACACGCTCTCATGCTTGTTCGGTAAGTGTTTTACCCACTGAGCAATACCCTAAACCAGCAGAGCTTTTTTTTTTTCTTTAGTGGTAAAGAATGGTAATTCTTTAATGGTATCTGAGAATTGAAGTCAGGTCTTCATGCTTGTAAGGAGGGTGTTTAATGGATTGAACCACCTCCCTAGCCCAACATCCTATTACTTAAGCAATTTGTAGGAACTAGCAAACTTCCGAGCACTTTGGAATAGAAAAAGATACATGGAGATGAGGCAGAAAAATAGCAACTATGTTCATAAGTGAGTCATGTGGCAGCCCATGGCCAGTTCCCTGGGCTGGGGCCAGGCAGCGAAATTCTCCAACAGCACAGGATCTCTGCACAGGACCACTTGCCCCATGTTAGAACTCTGGTGCTAATGTTGTTCCCACGTGGCTCTTGGGAAATTACACTGTTTTTCACTTAACAGCTCTTTCCCCAGTGCAAGGATTTTTCACCCCTAACACACTACATAAATAACACAAAGTGGTATTTTGGCATCCCAGTTGCAGGCAGAAATTCAGCAGTTGACACAGAGAACACCATGTGGAGACATTTAAATTTGTGTTGTTATGAATGAACCTACTGCTGTATGTGCATGTTTATGCCATGTGAGATGACAAAGAGGTAGATTTTCTACATCTCTGTGGGGTTCATGTGTTACTTCCTTATGTTTTAAAGCTGAGATTTAATTCAACCTGAGATTCTTCTTATAGACACATCTTCCACATCAGGAGCTTCTACTTTCTGAAACTCAAGGAAAAGAAAGGATTATATAATATTTTTATATATGTATGCTTGCATGTTTATATGTCACATTTGTATATGTGAAGGTGTTTGTGTGTGTGTGTGTGTGTGTGTGTGTGTGTGTGTGTGTGTGTGTGTATGTGTAGTGAAAAGGCCAGAGGACAACCTTGAGGGTTGTTCTTCAGGAGCCATCTACCTTATTTTATGAGATAGACTCTCTTATTGGTCAGAAAATCACCAAGTAGATTAGGCTAGCTGACCAGAGAGCCTGAGTGATCCACTTGTCTCTGCCTCCCCAGAGCTAGGATCACAAGTGTGTGCCATTCTTTTTTTTTTTTTTTTTTAAAAAAAAAAAACAAAAAAACAAACAGGAATTCTGAGGGATCAAACTCAGATTGATGCAAGGCAAAACACTTTAACAACTAAGCTTTCACTTAGTTATACAGCTAAGCTATCACAAAGTTATCACTTTGGAAAGCCCTAGACTTTCCTAAAACCTCTTTTGTGTGTCAGGGAAGCAGTGTGTGTGCACATGCATGTCACAGAACATATGGGGGTCAGAGAACAACTTATGTGAGCTGGTTTTCTACTTTTGCCATGTGGTTCTGGGATTGAACTCAGATTATCAGTCTTGTTGGTAAGCATCGTGCTAACTCTGCTTTCCTCCTTTTTATCTTGAATATCTTTCTAGAAGTTGCTCACCTGACTCTGCTGTCTTCCGAAGGCTGGTGACCCACAGCCTCCCCGACTGCTCATACCATGCATAACCTCACTTCCTCTTGTCACTGCTGTATTTCATGGTCCATCTGTATTTATTGATTTATTTTCAAGTTTTTTTATCACTTAAACTTATTTCCAGGGTTCAATGGAGATAATTTTCCCACTTGTAAATAATGAATATTTTTACTTTTGATGGCTTTTCATTTATGAGGGGTTTCAGGAATAAATGAGATAGTTAACACACAAATGCATGAGAGAGAGAGAGAGAGAGAGAGAGAGAGAGAGAGAGAGAGAGAGAGAGAGAGAAGGAGAGAGACAGAGAGAGAGAAGGAGAGAGAGAGATGCTATAAAGAAAGGCAAAACTTGGTTAAATTTACAGTTTCTCATGAATTCTCCAATCAGAGTAGATGAAAAGGAGGACCTACAAATGGTCCAAGAGCAAGGAAGAGTCAGTGGATGCTGCTGTGTCGGTGGATGCTGCTGCGTCTGTGGATGCTGTTGCGTCTGTGGATGCTGTTGCATTGGTGAATGCTCAGCCACAAGTGGGACATCTGCATCACACCCCCTCATCCAAGGCCCAGGGACCAGCATGAAAGGGGGCAGAAAGATGGCAAAACTAAATGGCAGAGGGGCAGAGAGAGGCAGTGTGTTCTGGTGATCGATACTTGTGAGCTCCTAGCAGCTGGGAAGCCAGTCTACACTCTATCATGGAGGGGGACATGAAACCCAACCCTTATAAGGCTCTCTTGGCAGTTAGCAGCTTCTAGGGGAGAAAACATTTCCTGTTAGGGGTGAGGCTCTTAGGCTAACCATGCTCCAGTGGGATGTCCCCACACCCACGAGTTCTAGCATGCGGGTAGCACAAATTAGAATCAGCAAAGATGGAAGAGACCTATCTTTGGATAGACTTGGGGAGGATTGAGATGGGAACATGAGGGATCGGGTTTGGGGGTGGATGGAGGGGGAGAGTACTTAAAGAGATGACTGGAAATGGGGGGTATTTTGAGGTCATATAGAAATCTGGTGCAAGGGAAACTCCCAGGAATCTACTAGGATCACTTCAGTGAAGACTCCTAACAGTGGTGGATGCATAGCCTGAACTGTCCATTTCCTGTGACTGAGTAGGATTTCCATTGGAGGGATTGGGACTCCAGCCAGCCAAACAACCTTTGAGCTACACAGTCTGTTCTGCTTATGAAAAGTGTGTGTGTGTGTGTGTGTGTGTGTGTGTGTGTGTGTGTGTGTGTGTGTAGGATAAGGGTGGCATGGAGATTGTGGGAATGGCCAACCAATGACTAGTTCAGCCTTAGATCCACACCACAAGAGTGAGCCTACCCCTGATACTGCCTAGAGTGCAAGGACCCAGAGGCTGGATGACTTAGAGAATCAAACACAATTGGAAAAAAAGACAATGTAATGAAGCCTAACAATATTGTTCTATACTCATAGATTGCTGACTACCCCAATTGCCATCAGAGAGCCTTTGTCCAGTAACTGATGGAAACAGATGGAGAGAACCACAACCAAACGTTAGGTGGAGCTTTGGGAATTCTGCAGAAGAGGGAGAAAAGATTATAGAAACCCATGAGGTCAAGGACATCACAAGAAAACCCACAGAAACAACCAGCCAGGGCTCATAGGAGCTCTCAGACTCTGGACTGACAGCCTGGGAACCTGCATGGGACTGACCCAGGCCCTCTATATATGTGTGACAGTTGTGTAGCTGGGTCTACTTCTGGGACTAGCAGTGGGAGCAGGGCCTGTCCCTAATGCTTGCGCTGGATTTGGGGACCTATTCCTCATGCTGGGTTGCCTTGTCCAGTCTTAATACAAGGGAAAGAGCTTAGTTCTACCTCAACTTGACACACCATACTGTGTTGACACCCATGGGAGGCATGAGACTTTCAGAAGAGAAATGGAGGAGTGGATTGGGGGAGAGGGGAGGATGGGAGGTGGGAGGAAGGAATGGGCTGATAGGAGGGAAGGGAAACTGAGATCAGGATGGAGAATAAGTGAATAAATTTAATCAAAAAAAAAGGAAAAAAGAGGACACAAAGTTGGGAGGAGATAGAGAGTCGGGAGAGTGGATCTGAGAGGGGTTAGGGGAGGAGTGGGATGAAGACTTAGAAAGTATGTGTAAAATTCTCAAAAATTAACAAAATATGTTTAAATAATGTGAAAAAATTATAAATAAATGCATAGAACAGGAAAATGAAGCAAGCAGCCTGTGTGTTAGTTCTTCATGTCTGTAATGCAATATTTGAGATAGTAATTTAAAGGGGGAAAGGGTTATTTTGTTTCATGATTTCATTTTACTCTCTGTTCACATGGTCTCTGACTTTGGGGTTATGGTATTACTGTGTCAGGAGTCTGTGGAAGAGCAGGAAAATTCACTTTATAGTGACCAGGAAGCAGAGAAAGAGAGAGAGGAAGAGGCTGGGGCTATCCCTTTCAAAGGTATCACTGCAGTGACCTCAAGTCCTCCACAAGCCCTGGCCATCTGCTTCTGTATCCTCAGTGTTGGCTCAGTGGCCAGCTGCTGGGTGTCTGGTTCTCCCAGAGGTGAACAGTGGATGTGCAATGACAGAGAAGTAAAGACTATAGGAAGCAGGAACAGGCATCTAGTCAGGGAGAAAGGACCCTGCTGGGAAGCCTGGGGTCTCCAGTGCTGGCCGACTGTCTAGTGGACTCTGAGTTGGTCTTTTCTTGGTCTTCTGGACTTTCACCTCTTTTGATACTCTTCTTTTTCTCAGTCCCCCTCTTCACTTCCCTGTCCCATTACTTCTTCTTTTTAATTGGCATGATGTTGGCCCAGGGGGAGAACCAAGCTCATGAGGTGAAAACCTGCTGAAAAGTGGGAATGTTGTTTCTTTACAGTCCAGCTGCTGTGTAGGATGTTATCTCTTTTCCACCTGCCTCTTCCCTGACTGCCTGTTCTCTGCTAACTCCTCACAATTTCACCTCCTCTCAATAGTGCCTTAAGGATGCTCATCACAACCACAGGAGAATTCCTTTGTGGGGTGTGGGTAGGGACTTGTGAGTTTGGAGTTGGTACTGCATTTCCTGCTAGCGCCATGGTAGATATAAACCAGTACCTCATTAAAAAGTCACCCCTCAGCTCCATCCAGTGTCATTTTCATCTTCATTTAATGAAGGATCATCAAGAATAGATCCACCAGGGGAATTGGTTCTTGGGATAAAAATAAAGAAGAGGTATTCACTCTTTGTCTTGGTTTTATTTCCTGTTGTGATAAAATACTCTGACAAAAGCAATCAGGACAGACAAGCTTTATTTGGTTTCTAGCTCCAGCTCACAGTCCATCGTTGTGGGGAAGTCGAGGCACCAGGACCTTGGAGGACCTGGTCACATCAATCCACAGTTGAGAGCAGGTGGCAGTATGTTAATGTTTGCAGCTTGTTCTCTCTTCTTTCATTCAGCCCATGAAATGATCTGTTTTAAAGTTTCTATTGCTATGAAGACCGTGACCACAGCAACTCCGATAAAGGAAAACATTCCATTGAGGTGGCAGCTTACAGTTTCAGAGGTTTAGTCCATTATCATCATGGAAGGGAACATGGCATTCAGGCAGACATGGTGCAGGCTACATCTTGATCAGAAGGCAACAGGATGTGGACTGAGATACTGGGCAGTATCTTGAGCACATATGAGACCTCAATGCCCACCTCCACAGTGACACACTTCCGCCAACAAGACCACAGATACCCCACAAAGTCCACACCTCCTAATCGTGCCCCTCCCAATGAGATTAGGGGCCCAATTACATTCAGACCACCACATGGTGCCACCAGCACCTAGGGTAGGTATTGTCACCTCAATTCATCCAGGGAAGAAAATCTCTCATAGGCATGCACACAGGCCAAGCTCATCTAGACAATTCCTCACTGAGACTCCCTTCCCTCGTGATTCTAGATTGTCAGATTGACAAAGAAAACTCACACCACAGTACTCAAGTTTGAACCATAATGTCAGGCCCTAGATGGTGGGTCCAACAACAGCCACATGGAGCACACTGACCCTTCACAGCTGGCACCAGGTTACTGTCCTTTTTACGCAGACAGCTTTGCTTCCAATTTAGCAGATGTCTAATGGCTTCAAATCAGCCTAATGAAGTGTCTAGTAAGTACCTCTAATGGTTTTGACCCAAGAAAGACAATGCTAGATGGACATTAGGGATTTAAAAGCAATAATCACAGGCAGATATGTCTAGGCATTTCTTCTGAAGCTAGTTTGACTGCGGCCCCTGAGTCTTTAGGCCAGTGAGATGGGTTGGCCGGGACTGGAGGGGGCAACCACAGATTAGTAGCAGATCCGGGGGCCTTTGCTCCTAGCTGCGGCCATCTGCTCCATCCCCATCTGCTTGGTGCCTGGGAAGGTAACAGCTTTTGTACAGAAAGTGTGGGCATATGTGGTGGTAACATTTCGGTGGTGTTTAGTATGCACATAGGAAGCTGCCTGGATGTTGTTTGAATTTTCTTAAGACACTTGGATTTTTAAAAACTCCTTTTTGTGCAAAGGTAGCATGGCATTTTAAGCTAATGAGCTGGTTGCCGGTATCTTGTCCTGTTCCAAGTTAAATAGGATCTGCTTTTAAAATCTAGGTGCTTAATTGCAGTTCTTTAAAGGCCAGCATGCTAGAATGGAGCTGGCTAAGTAATGGCTTTACTTTTCATTAATGGTAGGCAGGGCAGCTCCTTGACTTCCTCCACTGAGTCAAAGGAGCCAGAACTCAGTGTGTGTGTGTGTGTGTGTGTGTGTGTGTGTGTGTGTGTGTGTGTGTACACGTATACTGCTGGGCCACAGGCTGATGTCAGATGTTTGCCTTAATTGATTTTACTCCATTATTGTTTTTCATCATACTTTTATTTTCATGATTATAATTACATTATTTCCCCATTTCCTTTCTTCCATCCAAACTCTCCCATGTAACAATCCCCACCCCACACTGTCTTTCAAATTCATGGCCTCTTTTTCTTTAATTATTGTTGCATATACATACATTTCTGGGATTTGATCTACTTCACTATGAAGATGGACTTTTTTGGCTCAGCAGATGCATCGCGGGCTGGCTCCTGCTTCAGCAGCCACTTCTCCTCATTCTAGCCTGTTCTCAGAACTGTTGCTCCCTCTATAGTGTACACATGGCTCTTTGAGTGTGTCGTGCTGTGGTGTGACTTTACCTAGGGATTAATGAATAAGCATCCAGTTATCCACACCAAAGAAGAAATTCCACTGAGTTCTAGCTCAGTGAACCAGTGAGTTTCCTGGGGAATAGGCGATGGGTTAACTAAAAGGAGCATGGATGTCTCAAAGGCGGGTGCATGAGCGATGACTGGCAGATCTTCATCCCTACAGCCCTCTTCTCAACCTGTAGGCAGTTCTACAAAGACAGTCTCTCACTGCAGTGGTTGCTTCCCATGTTCATGACCTTGGAGAGAGTTCCTTTGAAAGATTAAATTCCAGGAGCTTGGGAGACTTGTAAATTGTGTTTACTTCTGGGGCCTTATGTGTTTCACTTACTTCCTGAGTCTTGTGAGTTTCCTGCTTCCCTCCAAGAGGGATAGCTTCAATGTACAGGAAATAACCGTGGAACTGCATGGACAGTTTTGACAGTTCAGGCCCTGTTTGTCCACAGTCTGGGGTACACACAGCTTGTGTTCTGTGCTTCTCGTGTGTGCCTAACCTCTGTTTTCCTGCACAGTTCTCTCACTGGTGAGTTCTTTGAAGATGGTGGTCATTCTGCTTTCCATGTACTGCATTTCCTGTTTGTGGAGGACTTCACACCCAGGTATCAAGAAACAGTTGTTTCTGGGATTGGCCTGGTGAGAGGGTGGGTGTAGAGTGATGTAGACAGGGGAGGGGAAGGAATTGGAGACTTGGAAAGCCAGAAAGAGCTCTAAACTGGATCTAAAGGAGAGACTAAGATACCTTCATTTCCCACATTTAAAGGTGTTGGAATAGGGGCTGAAGATGTCTTAGTCAGTAGAACTTTGCAAACATGAGGACCTGAGTTCAATCCCCAGAACCTACATGAAGAACTTCCAGGTGTAGTAGTGCACACCTAGGATCCCAGTACTGGGAAGGCAGAGACAGAGAGATTCCTGGGGCTCATCTGTCAGTCCTGAGTTCCCAGTTAGGAGAGACTCTGCATAAAAAGTAAAACAAAACCCTCAGGATGAATGGTACCTGAAGCTGTCTTTGGATCTCACATGCACACATATATATGTCCATACACAAGTGTACCTATAAGAACATGAACACACACAGACACACAGATACACATGCATGCATGCATAGAACACACATCTCTCTCTCTCTCTCACACACACACACACACATGCACACATATGCACACAGACACGTACACACACACACACACACACACACACACACACACACACACACACACACGGGAGGTGGGGCGGCAGGAAGGAGAGAGAGAGGCCCAGAGAGCAGCACTATCTTCTCCTCAATTTGGGTTAGTTCTGTTGATATGGCTTTAGCTCAGACCTTGACAGCGAAGCTGGCCTTTGCCTTCTCTTACTCACCTCCAGCTTGGTCTGTCTTTATATGGGCTGCCGTGTTGTGTGTAGTGTGGCTATTTGATGGAGCTGCAGCTTCTGGCTCTTTGAGTAGGCAGATCTTCCTAGGGACCCTAGGAAGTGCTCCATGGAGAGCTCAGACTGGATTAATTAGCAGAAAGCTGCTCTCCACATAGCATCCCATCTTGGATCCAGATCTGAAGGAGAGCAACGTCTTGCATGGACTCCTCCATGGTGATGCCAACAGAGTGCCTGGCACGAAGATCTCAGGTAGGTCCAGAAAAGGCGTCCCTGCAGGGAGAGGAAACTGAGGTAATTTTGCTTTGTTGTCTGGATTATTCATCTTATTTTTCTTTTAACCTTTGAACTTGAATGTCACCTGACTCTTCTAGCTTTGCTTCAGGACTTGCAATCATTCTTTTCCTTACCGCCAAGCCCAAGGAGAGTTGTAACCATAGATACAGCTCTACCCATGGCTCCAAGGTTCTCTACGTAAGATGAGACCATCTGTGTTGTTACATGTAGTTTACTGTAGTAAACAATGTGGCCAAAAGCAACCCAGAAAGGGAAGAGTTTATTCAGCTTACAGGTCACAGCCTATCATTGAGGGAAGCAGACTCAAGGCAGGAACCTGGAGGCAGGAACTGAAGCAGGTACCATGGAGAATACTGCTTACTGGCTTGCTCCCACTAGCTAGTAGCCCAGACCCACCTGCCCACGCATGGTACTGTCCACAGTGGGCTGGACCATCTTACAGCAATTATCAGTCAAAAAGAATAACCCACAGACTTCCCTTCAAGCCTGTCTGGTGGGGGCAATTCCTCATTTGAGGGTCTCTCTTTCCAGGTGACTCTGGTTGGTATCAAGTTGTCAAAAAACTAACCAGCATAGCCTCTTTTCACAAAACTCTTTGGGTTCCTGGTTTTCTCTCATTCAGGTGGGCTGCTAGTGTATGTGATATCTTTGAAAGGTAGAGGTGTGCTTCAACTTTTTTGGGGTGTTCATCTATACGGTGTTGAATCTATCCTTTGTGTTACTATATTACAACATCTGAGGTTGGGTACTTTATTTAGTTTACAGTTTTGAAAAGGGAAATCCATTAGGAGGTGACCTTCTAATGAGGCTGCTTTGGCCGGGTCACATCATGGCAGAGGGCATCGTGGGGGAGTGTATGCAAAGAGCGGGAAGACTTGATGAGATGAGGGGAAGAGAGTGAGGAGACCAGGATCACTGTTTATCTATCTCCCTCTCTGTATACACACATTCATGTGTGAGGGCACATGTACCCAAGTGCAGAGACAATAGACACTGGGAGTCCTCTTCTATGATTCCCTTCCCTTGTTCCCTGGATACAGGGTATCTTTTGGAAATCATGGCTCACTCCTTTTGGCTAAGCTGCCAGCCAGAATGCACCAGTGGTCCTTCTGTATGTGGCTCCTGATTGCTTCTCGGCCTTTTGGCTAAGATCAAGTGTTGTATGTGGCTCCTGCCCTCCTCAGTGCTGAGTTTCAGATGCACAAAACCCTAGGCTCAGGTTCTCAGGCTTGTGCAGCAAACATGTGCTCTTATCCACTGAGCCATCTCCTCAGCCCAAGGCTCACTATTAGTGACTTTTATGTTGCTGTGATAAAACACCATGACCAAAAGCAACCTAATGGAGAAAGCTTATTCTGGCTTATGATTCTGGAGGGTTAGAGTTTATAATGGCAGGGCAGCATGGCAACAAGGCGTCATGATGGCAGAGCCGGGAAACAGAGCTCACATCGTCACTGCACGCAGGAAGTAGACAGAGCAAGTCAGAAGTGGGGAGAGTCTGTAAGTCCTCAAAGCCTGTTCCCAGTGACATATTTCCTCTAGCAAGGCTCCACCTCCTCAAGGTCCCATAACCTCCTCAAATGGCACTACCAGCTGGGCACCAAGTGTTCAAATGCATGAGTTGACAGGAGACATTTCTCATTCAAACCACACAGCACTCTTCATACAAACTCTGTTTGATAAAAATGGATTCATCCAAAGACCAGCATTAGTTCCTTCAGAAGGCATTGCCACAGTGATTTACCAACCACCTTGACTTCTCCAGAAGAGATTCAGCAAATGTTCATTCACTCCACAGGGCCACCACTGACAGTCTAAAGTATAATTTCATTAAAGTTCAACTTAGTGAGACCAATGAGTGTATTAACTCTTCTTTACATCATGGGAGACCCCAACGGCTGCATCACTACAAAATCCCAGCTCCTCATGGATGACATCCTCACGGAAGTGTAGCTGGAGTTTTCTCTCCATGTCCTGCCAATCCCCGGCAGTCCCTTAGGCCACTTATAAAATAAACATACAGACACTTATATTATTTAACCTGCTTGGCCATTAGCTCAGGCCTATATTTTCTAGCTCTTATTCATAAATTTAGCCCATTTCTATTAATCTATACTTTGCCACGTGGCTCATGGCTTACTGGTACCTTACATCTTCCTTGTCCTTGCAGCGGCTGCAGGCAGTCTCCCCCTTCCCTTCCTGTTCCCTCAATTCTCCTCTCTGTTAGTCTCACCTATACTTCCTGTCTGGCTACTGGCCAATCAGTATTTTATTTATTAACATATTTGCCATACAGAACATCCCACAGCATGGAAGCTGCACCATAGAGGTCATCATTCAATTAATCTTCCTCTTTCTATATATCTCATATTTCCCAAGATCACTTGCAGCTGAGCCAGGGGGAAGAGGAACAGCTGGCCTCTCAGGTGAGGGTCTCCTGACCCTGCAGCTCTCCACCTATTAGGGAGTGTCATTAGCTCCAGTACTGTCACCACAGACGTGGCTAGTATTGCAGTAGTGTGCTCCAGTTACCACGTCTTCTGGGGCAAAGTCCAAGACAGCGTCATGTAATGAAGAAAAAAACTGTCCCCCTTTTTAAAGGTCCATCACATCTTAGCACCACCTCATTTGAGCCATATGCCTCTAGCACATGAACCTGTTGAGGACAAACCGCATCAGAACCACAACCATCGCTTGTAGAAATCCATTTTTTCCTCCTGTTAGGATGTGGCCTGCCCCTTTAAGACACTGGTCACTCTAAGGGCCAGATTCCAAAGCTTGAATAAATCAGGCTATCCCCACTCCTTGTAGGTTAGAGAGTTCATAAGCCATGCTGTGCGGTGGCTTCGCAGCCCCTAACATATGGTTTAACCCAGTCCCTGGATCCTCCATGCATCTTGTCGTATGGGCTACCCGAGACTAAACTGGAGCTGTGGAAACCCCAGCAGCTGCTTTCCTTTCCTGTTCAGAGGATTTCTCTGAAGGTCCCTCTGGCCCCCACCATCCTGTCCACAGCAGCTCTCTCTCTCTCCCCACCTCTCAACTGTCTTTCTTAATAAGGATCCTTTTCATTCCCAGGCTTTGCAGAGAATCCCCATTTCCCTTTATGCTCCATTCATGTGTGTCTGGTACAATGCATTGTAATGTTCTTTCACCTCAAGGCCCAGTCATGGATTCCATGTTCCTGCTCCCAATAAGGTTCATTTCTGAAGAGTGATTTTGTCAGCTCCCTTCCTAAAGCTACCCACCTTCCTGTGCTCCTCTGATTTGTTTTTAAACCTGAATACCTACATACAAGCCTGGCTCTGATAGACTATGAACTCCTCAAGGAGAGGGACCTTATTCATATCTTTATAATCCAAGAGAAGTGAATAGACATGAAAAGGATTGCTGGGCAGCCTCAGGAAGCCCAGTTTCCCTAGACCACCCCACTCTCCCTACTCTATGTAGCGCCACATGTCGATATTTTACCTGTGTCTTGGTGACAGTCAGTTGGAACTTTCTGTCAATAGAATGGGATTGGCCATGGTGATTTACTCAACACAACATTCAGGACAGTTTTAAACTTTGCATGCTTTATTTTTCTCCTCCAAAACTGGTTTATTGATGTCAAGCCACCTTGACATCAGAGATAAACTTAATGGGTGAAACATAGGTGCAGCAGAAATAGCTTCAGGTGAAGTCCAAGATGGGGTATGGGAGGATGGTGTGGGGAAACCTCTTCATCTACTTAAGGACCAGTGATAAGTGGCATGCAAGCTTATTGCTCTTCACCTGAAATACATTTGCTGGGCATTTAATATGAAATAAAGCCTTAAAAAAAATCTCAGATCTCTCTCTCTGCCTCTGCCTCTCTTTGTAATGTATATGTGCATGTGTGATGAATATGTGTGTGTGTGTGTGTGTGTGTGTGTGTGTGTGTGTGTGTGTAGGTTTACCTGTGCTATGGGGTATATGTGGTGGTCAGAGGCAGCCTTGGATGTTAATCTTCTCCTTCCCTTTGTTTGGGACAGTATCTCTTGTTTGTCATTCTGTATGCCAGGCTAGCTGCCCAGGGAACTTTTGGGGGAGTCTCTTGTCTCTTCCCCCCATCTTGCTGCAGGACATGCTTCCACATCTGGCTTTACATGGGTCTTGGGGATCTGAAAGTCAGGGCCTAACACTCCCATGACAAGCCCTTTGCCCACTGAGCCACCTCTCCAGCCTGAAATAAACACCTCTAAAAGTCTCTGCCAATTTACAATCCAATCACCTATTAGTTATTCAATGAACGCTCTGTGTCTTGCAGGAGTTTGGGAGCACTAAGGATGGGTTGAAGTCTTGCTCATCTCCCCCTTTCCTAAGATTCCCCTCCATGTATTAGGAGCTCAACAAATGCTGTTGAGTGACAGGTCTTGTCTACCTGTGATCTCTTATGTCTGATGGTGTTAGGACCATAGTGACAACCAGTGACAACTTTACTGATCACTCTGGGTAATAGAGATAGAGAATGTAATTGCAAAACCCAGGCCTCAGAGGAAGAGTGTGTCTGTCTTGAGCCTGAACACTAAAAGGAGCAGGGGAAGGGCTTAGTTGGCAAAAGTGCTTGCTGCACAGAGTGAGGATTTGAGTTCAAATTCCCGAAGCCTACATGAGAAGCTGGACACAAAAAGCAAGTCTGTTAATCCTAGTGTTCCTACATGGAGATGGGAGGTGGAGACAGAGAAGACCCAGAAGCCTGGGGAACAGCTGGCCTGGTACATGAAGTGTAAAAAACAAGAGAGAGATTGTGTCAAAATGGGGTGGCATGTGAAGACTGACATCTGATGCTGTTGTCTGTCCTTAGTGGGTGTGTTTGTGCTCTCGTGTACACACACACACACATACACACACACACACACACAAGGGGGGAGAGAGGGGGAGAGGGGGAGTTTTAATAGTTATTATGGAAGGCAAAATTAATATGGTGCTCAAGTCTCTGTAAAATTCCCCATGGTTAACAGTCCACTGCCATTATCTTTGTGAATCAAGTTTTAGAACTTTCTGGGATGTAGGCACCTCCCCGGTGGTTCACACCAGCAGGCAAACCCACATAGCTTCTAAAAATTGAGGGAGATCTTTAGAGCCACTCAATCCTTTTGTACCAGCATTTCATGGGAGCTGAGTGGTTTGATCTCCAGACTATGGTGGGCTCCCTCTGTTTGAAGTTGGGACTTAAACACAAGAAGAGAAACACAGAGCAGGCAGTGGCCTTGCAGCTGTGATCTACAGAGCATGCAACCTCTGACAACTGTTTCTCTCCCCAGAGTGCCCTTTGGGGTAACTCGGGGCTGTGGATGCTCATATTGATCTTGGAGTTGAAAGAGTTAGTTTGCAATCACTGCCATTGACAAAGGTTCTTCCAGCTCATTAACCACTAGATTATGTGGCACAGTTCATTAAAATTCTGTCTCATCCCCTGCATTTGTAAATAGGCTTGGGGGCGTTTATCACTTTGCGGCTCTTACAGAGATTTCCTCTAAAGTGTGCATTTTTTTCTTCTCCACTTTTCCAAGTATGAAAAAGCATGAAGTAATTTGCCCCAAGGATGCATAATCATTTAAATGCAAAGGAAAATGAAATACCAACTAAGAATTGCAGGTTTGGAGCCCCCCCCCCCATGGCTTCCTATTTGTGACTGTCTGGCTATGTAGCTGCTTTCATAAATACATTTGCTCAGAGCTCTTGTTACATTAATTTTGTATAAATTGTCATGCTTCTTAGCAGGCTTCTGCCCTATAATTGCCTACATTTGAATACAGACAGAAAGGGAGAGATTACGTCCAATTTTTAAAACTGTATCTTTTCCCTTTGTTTAATTTTTTTATTTTGTGAAGATTTATTTCTTTTTTCTTATGTTTATGTGTGTGTGCCAGAGTGGGTTTATGTATACTGTGTATGTATAGATGCCTGTGGAAGCCAGAGGGCATTGGACCCCTGGGACTGGAGTGATAGACAGTAAGTTGCCTGCTGTGGGTTCTGGGAACCGAACCTGTGTCCTCTGCAAAAAGAGTTAGTGCTTTTAACTTCTGAGACATCTCTCTAGCTCCTCTTTCCCTTTGTTAATAACTAGACATTGAGACTGTCATTCTGTGTAAAACACCCATCTGAAGATGGACCCAGAGCACAGTTCTAAGGGTGTAGAAACCAGACTCTGGGTGACTGTTTTCCTTTCCTCTTCAGGGTCCCATGAAGCTCTTACCTTAGAAAAGACTATTTCTGGGAAGACCCACATGACGAGTATTTGTGGGCTGCATGGCTTTTGAACATGTACATTCTTTCCACAGTGGCCCCAAAGAAGTGAATGGCAAAGTTTCAGCCCAAGAGCGAGTTCTGAATCAATAAACCTTTATCTATGGATGCTAAAGTGTGGATTTTGTATACCTTGTCTGTGTGTGTGTGTGTGTGTGTGTGTGTGTGTGTGTGTGTGTGTGTGTGTATGTGTGCACAGACCAGAGGACACGTGTGTGTGTGTGTGTGTGTGTGTGTGTGTGTGTGTGTGTGTGTGTGTATGTGTGCACAGACCAGAGGACAACTCTAGCCATTCCAGGCATTATCCTTCAGACACTATCTTCCTTATATTTTGAGACAGGATCTCTCACTGGCCTGGAGCTCATCAAGGAGACCAGACTGGCCAGCTCCAGGAATCCTCCTGCCTCTTCCTTCACTTCATTAGGTGGCTGGCTGCTTTTATAAATACATTTGATCTGAGCTCTTGTTATGTTAATTTTACATAAATTGTCAGATTTCTCCGCAGGCTTCTGCCCTATAATTGCTTTCATTTGAATATAAACAGTAAGGGGGAGATTATAGCCAATTTAAAAAGAAGAAAATCTTTCCCCTTTATTAATTGTCTCTGGGATTGCAAGAATGTGCCACCATGCCTGCATTCTGTTTGGACTCTGAGGATCAAACTTGGGTCTTTGTGCTTGCCGGCAACAAGTGCTATCCTGACAGTCACTGCTCGCTCAGTCTTCAGACACTTTTTTTTTTTTTTTTTGGTTTTCCGAGACAGGGTTTCTCTGTGTAGCTTTGGTGCCTGTCCTGGAGCTCGCTCTGTAGACCAGGCTGGCTTCGAACTCACAGAGGTCTGCCTGGCTCTGCCTCCTGAGTGCTGGAATTAAAACATGCACCACCACTGCCCGACTCCTCAGACACTTTTTTTTTTTTTTTTTTTTTTTCGAGACAGGGTTTCTCTGTGTAGCTTTGTGCCTTTTCTGAAACTCACCCTGTAGCCCAGGCTGGCCTCGAAATCACAGAGATCCGCCTGCCTCTGCCTCCTGAGTGCGGTGTTGGCGCATGCCTTTAATCCTCAGACACTTTTTAAATGCCATGGAATGCTTCCCACTTCCCCGTCCCTGCTGTTTAAAGCTTGTTCTTATTTCCAGGGCTGCCTGGACACAGCTTCCCAGGGAAACTGTAGTTTGCTGACCACCACACATCCCGTTCTACTTTTGTTGGAAGTGTCAGCACTGGAGCAGGGGGTCTTAGATGTGGTTTCTAAACTAGTGGTAGCATCACTGGGGGACATTTTGGACCTGCAGAAGGACCGAGACTTGAGGAGAGGGTGTAACCAATGCAAGGACTCATGACTACAGTAAGAACTCTTCTGGATACAAGTTTCTGTGCCTTCATTACTCCTGAGAAAGTCACTTCCTCGGCAATGCCTCATGTCATCATGGCCACACCAAGATAGGGGTGAGTGAGGAGACCACACCTCAACACATAAGATTGAGAGAAATTGGAAGATACCCAACAGTCTTACAATGTTGACCTCTGGTCTTACATGCACACATATTCCCCCTCTCACCTCCAAGCTTGCCATGATAATACCTACCTGGAATCCCAGAGCTCAAAGAGGTGGAGACAGGCAGACCCCTGGGGCCTGCTAGCCAACCAGCCTAGTCTAATACATGAGTTCCAGTTCCTGCCTCGAAAAACAAGGCATAGACTGTCTGAAAGAGATATCCACGGTTTACCACATGCACGCACCCCCAAACCCAATCCCCAAAAGGAATTGATCACTTCACATAGGACTTTGATGGGGGCTGGGCCATCAGATCACTTTTATAGGACTCTAGCACACAGCACACCCATGTGACCAACTGCTGCTTGACCACCCAATTTAGCCTTGGGTGCCCAGAGTCTAGCACTGCACAGATCAGGGGGCGTGGGCTGAAGTTGCCTTGCGGTGTAAGCAGGGCTAGCCTCTACCCTCGAGAGGTGTGGACTGAGAACGCCCTCTGCAGCTGAGGCTGTTCTTGTGCCTTTATGTGGTTTTTGGTGCTCTTTCTAAGCCCGACTAGCACGGCCCCTCTTCTGCATACCACTGGTTTTCACTCTGTCTCTGTTACTCAGTCTTCGCTTCTGAGCTTCTGTGACTTTGCTCATCTGTTTCCCACCTAGAATACTCTCCATCACTCGCCGGCAAGAGTATGCTTTCAGATCGCCTTCCAAAGGCTTTTTGCAGAGAAGTCAGAAAATGGAGGCAGGTGCAAAGAACTTTAAACTATTCATACCACACTCAACTAGAGACAGTTCTATCCACACAATGACACACTGCTTTCCAGATCTTGTTACACTGACACACAGATGCACACACACACACACACACACACACACACACACACACACACACACACACACACGACATATCCCACACTTATAAAATCAGACCATATGTATATATGTGTGTGTGTGTGTGTGTACACATGCATAGGTTCATGTGCATGTGTGTACATGTGTGTGAGGAGACCAGAGAATGTTAGATGTCATTCCTCATAAACTCTCAACCTTGTTTTCTGAGACAGGTTCTCTCTGGCCCGGAGCTCAGCAGGCAGGCCAGGCCTGGGAGTCTTTGCCTTCCCAGCTCTGGAATTAGAGGTGAGCTCCACCATCCTAGCTCTGTGTGGGTCCTTGGACTCATGTTTGTGTGGCAGACACTTTACTGGCAGAGCTATTTATCCAGCCCCCACACAGTCTAGTTTTTTAAAAAGACATTTTTTTCTACTTTTATGTGTATGAATGTTTGCTGACATGTATGTATGTATGAGGAGGGGATCATATCCCCTGAAACTGCAGGTTCAGATGTTTGTGACTGTGATGTGGGTCCTGGGGGCAGAACTCAGGTCTTCCACAAGAGCAGTAAGTGATCTTATTATTGATCATCTCCCCGGCCCCTATAATCATTTTTTTTGTACTTAATGTATTGTAACATATCTTCCTATGTTAATAAATGTATTTTACAGTGCTTGCATAAATGCATGTTGTATACATAATTTATTAACCACTTTTGGAGATTTAGGTTGTTTCCAACTTTTATTATAAACCCACTGCAACAACAACATAGTACTGTAGGAACTATTCGTGAGGCTAAATGATGCATCACTAGTTATCTCTGTAGCACACATTTCCAGCAGAATTACAGGTGCCTTCTGCATCCGGGGCTTCTGAATCTTCATCTTAAACCAACTGTGGATGGAAAACACCTGGAAAAAAGTGTACCTGAACTGAACATGTATAGGTACATTTCCTCATCATTATTCTTTAAGCAATGTATTATAATACACATTTACACTGTATCAAGTATTGTAAGTAATATAGATAGCATTTACAGTATCAGGAAGATATATGTAGATTATATGCAAGTCTTGTCCTATGCTAAGGACTTGAACAGCCATAGAGGTGAGTCTTAGACCCAATCTCCCATGGATACTGTGGACCATTTGTGGTGTCCAGAGGTACCTCCCTCAATACACATTGCAGAGGTATACTCCATGGGTACTGTTGCATGGTTGCTCAACAGCGTATCTGAGCACCCATTTCCCTGTGTCCTTGGTACACAGGATGTCATCATGGCAAAACAAATGTCTGATTTTACTTTTGAGTTAAAACATCCCATCTTATTGTTTTATTTTGCCTTTCTTAGGTGATTAGTGATGTCAACTTGGTTCCTTATGTATTTGAGTACTTGTATTTCTTCTTTTGGGTTTTTTGTCCTGCTTATTGATTTATTTTTATTTATTCTTTGTGCCTTATCCACAGACATGCTGTATAGTGAACACATTCTCCTCATTGCTTTATAACCCCTCTTTCCTCTCCTTTCAACTTCTCCATAGTCTCCTCTATTTCCATGGACAGTTTATTTCTAATTGTATGTCATACACCCATATATGAGTTTATGTATCTATATAACCTAGAGACCAAAAATGAGAAAACATGAAATATTTATCTTTCTGAGACTGGCTTAATTTGCTTAATTAATTATCTCCAGCTGAATTCACTTTTTAAAATGATATAACTTTGTTCTTTATGTCTGAAGAAATTCTGTTTTGTGTGCACCACATTTAACTTATGCAATCCTTTGGCTATGAACAGTATTGCAAGAAACACTGATGGGCAAGCATCTCTGTGATGTGTTGACTTGAAGTCCCAGAACAGGAGCAGCTGTGTCATAGTGAAGATCTACTTTTATTTTTTTGAGAAATCTCCACATTAATATCTGTAATGTCTGGACTAGGTCACATCCCCACTGTCAGCATGTAAGGACTAGAGTTCTATCCATATTCTCTCCAGCATTTGTTGTCACATGTTTTTTTATTGCCTGTCACTTTTTGGTGAGATGGAATTTCAGTATAGTATTGATTTATATTTTTCTGATGGCGATGATAAGTTCTAGTTGTTAACTTGACAAAACCTAGATTCACCTGGGAGAAAGACTTTTGAGCACATCTGTGGGAGATTGTCTGGAATGTATTAGTTAATAGGAAGACTCATCTACTGTGGTTGCACCATACCCTATATAGGGGATCTTGAGCTGTATAAGAATGGACAAGGCATGCTGATCATAGGCATACATGAACGAACGAATGAATGAATTCATTGCCTCTTGCATCTTGACTCTGGCTACGATGTGACTAGCTGTATCAAGCTCTTGTTTTTGTGACTCTCCTATCATGAGGGACTACAACCTGAAACTGTAAGCTAAAATAAACCTTTTGTAGATAATTTGTTTCTTTTAGTGTGTTTCATCATAGCGATAAAAATGAAACTCAGACCCTGTGAAGTTGAACTTTTCTCATTTCCATCCTCCCCCCATTGGAGCTGTTGTGGGCTATTTTCCCCTCTCACTGACATGAATCATATTCATTTTGTCTTGGGCTAGATTATGTCCTCTGTGATATCTTGGCTCACAGCAACCTTTATTTCACTTCTTGGACTCCCTGACTCCTTCATACTTGGTGTTGCTTGGCCTCTGCTTCTCTTCTTGCTTGAGCCCTAACAGCTTTTCTTTCAGAACTTGATTGTTGCAGAATACTTGTACACTGTGTGAAGACCTGTTACTGGGGTTGATGTAGTAAAAACCTTAATGGCCAATAGCTAGGCAGGAGAGTTAGGTGGGACTTCCTGACAGAGAAAGGAAGAGGAGAGACGGCATCGAGATGTGCAATGAGTTGGACACACAGAATGAGAGAGAGAGATAAAAGCCACGTGGTAGAATTTAGATTCATAAAAATATGGGTTAATTTAAGTTACAAGGGTTAGTGGGTCAACCCTAAGCTAATTACCAAGCTTTCATAATTAATAATAAGTCTCCATGTTGTTATTTGTAAGCTGGCAGTCCAAAGAAATTTCTGACTACATATGGCACCCAACATGGGACATGGACCATACCAACAGAGAAGTCATGCCAGCTGGTGCCACCACAGTTGCCACCTGGGCCTCTCCACTCGTGGGGACTCCGGAAAGTGGGCTCAGCAACTTCTCAGACCTGGGGTGGTAAACATGGCTCCCACTCTCAGGGAACCTAGAGGGGTGGGGCGAGTTGCCAGAGCCCTGTGCCAGTAATCCAGCTGTGCAAAAAGCCAGATCCAGACAGAGAAAAACCTCTAAACTGATACAGTATGTTTGAATATGCTTAGGCAGCCCAAAGAAAAACCCAACTACACTTGATAGAAAACTGCTGTGGTCATGTTAAACTGAGTAAGTCAATAGCACCCAGAGGCATGCCATTCAGGGTGGCTGTATTTGACCTTTTAAACATGAGCTCTCATGTGCTCCTGAAATCCTAGTTTTCTTAGTTTCCCACATCCAGGAACATCCACACACAGGACTGACTGTCTAAGGTTTGCTGAATCATTCAAGATCTTCTTTGCCTCTGACGAGGTGTATCTATGGTTTGCAGGTGTTGCTCAAATGTTTGTGCCTTGCAATCTTGCTCCTGTGAGACAACAGCCCATATTCACACACATTCTAAAGAGCTGGCTTTAAAAAATGAATTCATCTGCTGAGAGTTTGGAGTAGTATACAGCTCAAGGGGTAGTGATTATCTGCTAATTAACTTAGTTGATGAATGGTAAGAAGGCATTTGGTGATGACGCAAAGACTGTAAGCTACTCAGAGAAGCAGCAGCCTCCTTTCAGGGAGGCTTCCTGACTTATAGTCAGTTTTGATTATGCATTCTGTTCTGGAGAGCGGAGTTGGGGGACACCCCCCTTCCTGGAGTGGTGTGACTCATGCATGATGCACTAAGGAGTGACAGCCACGAAGGCCCTGTCTTGCTGTCCTCCCTTTCTTCTCTCTTCTCTGCTCCCAGTGTGGTTTGAATGATCCTGTGTGTTTGTGTGAAAGAAATACTAAGGAAGATGATTGAAAATCTGCAAATAAAGATAGCATATAACTATAGATATTTTCAGCATTGTCTGGCACAATGGTTTTCAAAGGAAAGGTTGGAGACATTAGGGAATCCTAAAACCCTTTTGGGAGGACTGTGAGCATAAACCCACTTTCATAATAACATAAGGATGCTGCTTTCATTTTTATGCTGTTGACATTTTCACATGGAAGCAAAATTATAAGTAAAACTGCTTATATTTCAGCACAAATTGAGGCAAGACACCAAAGCAGTTTATGCCATAGATTACATACAAAGGAAGATAAACTGTTTTACTGACAAAATGGTGATGTCAATAATTTAAAGAAATCTAGTAGAGAAGTAGTGGGATGACTTAACGGTTAAGAGGTCTTGCTGTCTGAGCATGGGGAGTCTGAAGTCCAGCCTGACTGGGTGTAAGGAAACCACAGTGCTGCCAGGGGCAGGGGCAGGAGGCTCACCCGGCTTGCTGGCTTCAGCCAAGTTTAAGGTTCAACAAGACTCTGCCTCAAGGGAATAAGACAGAGAGGGGTAGAGTAGGACATACAATGTGTTCCCTTGGCCTCAGCACATGAACTCATGGGTACATGTGTATCCACTCCCCATGTATACATACCCCCTCCCCTTTCACACACCCACACATGCACATATACAGACACATCCACACACATCCACCCACATACACATGGACATATATACACATACATACACACACAGTAGCATGGAATGTATCTGTACTTGGAAGATATTTTCTAAATATCACACACAAGAAAATTATGCAAGGGCAAAAGAT
This sequence comes from Peromyscus maniculatus bairdii, assembly GCF_049852395.1. Lineage (NCBI taxonomy): Eukaryota > Metazoa > Chordata > Mammalia > Rodentia > Cricetidae > Peromyscus > Peromyscus maniculatus. The sequence goes on from NC_134862.1 coordinate 13,821,151, forward strand.
CAATTAAAGTGGAAGGAAGACTAGTGAGTTCTCATTTTAACAGAGTGAAAAAATTCACCCACATGGTTTTCAACTGCCTATTGCAACCCACCTGGAGAAATTACCACTTGCCTATTCCTATTTCAGTTATTTATTTGTGTGTGATTTGTGTGTGTGGTAATGAATATGCACACATGTATGTGCAGGTGTGCTTTCTCATGTCTGTGTGTGTGAAGGTTGTTAATGAGCTAAATGTTAGAGTGACTGGTTACTGTGTTTGAAGAGAGGTTGTGTGCATAGTATGAAGTAGGTCTGGGGTTGGTGGTGGGGAAATCCCAGTTTCTAAGTTATCCATGAAAACTGCCTGCCTTAGTCAGATTGGATCGGGGCCACCCTAATGGCCTCATTTGAATGTGATCACCTCTGTGAAGACCCTTTCTCCAATTAATGTCACATTGTAAAGTTCTGGGGATTAGGGTGTCTACAGTAAGTTTGGAGGGCACAGGGCAGCCATGGCAATGGGTGACCTCCCATTCCCCAGTACTGGTGTGTAACAAATAGTCAAGAATGTCTAAGTGGCATTCAACAACAACCAAATAAATTTCTTTCACCTGGTCCTTGTTCTGGTGTCAAGGCTCAGGGTTTGGGTCCCCCACATGGTAGGCACTGGCTGGGTATAGACTCTTGTGGCCTGGCCCTGGTTAGAACAATTGGGAAGACATGTCCCTGAGCCTGTATGTCTCCTGCAGATTAGCCTGACCACATCCTTTTCAAGGTGATGGCAAAGTTTAAACAGGCCAGGTGCAGTCCATAGATGCTTTTACATCATCTTTACCTTCATCCTTTATGTTAGAGCTAATCATGTGGTCATTTGTGGAATCCGAGGAGGTGAGCAGTGATGTCACACAGAGTGGATGGATATGTGGGAAGTGGGTAGGGGAATGACCCAGGCCATTCATAATTACCACACTTGGTTATTTAATGTATTCATGTGTGTGTTTGTATGTGTGTGCACATGTGTGCATGTGTGCATGTATGCCTATCTGTATATGTAGATCAGATATCAACCTTGGGTGTCAGTCCTAAGGCACTGTGCATCTTACTTTTTGAGACAGTGTCACTGAACCCGGAGCTCACTAGTTCAGCTAGGCTGCCTAGCCAGTGAACATGGATCTGCCTGTCTCTACCTCCCCAGCACTGGATTGTAAGCCTGGGCTGCCACACCTGGCTTTGGTTGCAAGGGTTGTGGGCATCAAAGTTAGGTCCTCATGCTTGCACACCAAGCACTTTACTGATTGAGCTATCGCCTGACTCCTAGCTACCATCTTTGTCAATAGTTCACATCTCTCATGGTTCTGTCCCCATTTGTGACTATCTTATATGAATGGGGATGGAGGCAGCTGCTTCTTACATATCAATTCCGCACTATACATTCTGTGATACTAGCCCAGTTAACTCTCCCAATAATCCAACTATGAAACAGGCATAGTTAAATACTGTCATGGCTTGCATGTCTCGCAGTGGCTCGTATTTTACAGCTGTGGTCTCCATCTGGGTGCTGTCTTAGGGTTTCTAACTGTGATAGCTGTGATAAACTACCATGACAGGAAAGGGTTTATTTCACTTTACAACTCTCAGGTCACAGTCCATTTCTGAGGGAAGTCAGGGCGGGAGTTCAAGGCAAGAACAGAAACAGACGCCATGGAGGAACGCTGCTCATTGGCTTGCCCATCCTGGTTACTCTGCTTGCTCTCCTACAGTACCCAGTACCACTGGCCAGGGATGGCACTGCTCACGATGAGCTGGTCCCTCCCACATCCATCACCAATCAAGAAAACACCCTCGGGCTTGCTCGTAGGGCACTGTGATGGGGACATTTTCTCATTTGTGGTTCCCTCTTCCCAAACGACTCTAGCTTGGGTCAAGTTAACACAAGCAGAGGCACTGACCTCATCAATGGGTTTATCTCCTGAGGGGGTCTTACTGAATGGATTACTAAGAGCTGGGGCCTGGATTCAAGAAGTGCATCACTGAAAGCATTTCTCTGGAGTGGGTTCTCATGACGCTGCCTGGTTCCTGCTTCTATGAGGAGAGCAGTCTGTCAAACATTCCCATTTCCAAGATGTGCTGCCTTGCTTCAGGCCCAACACAATGAGTCACATGACCAAGGACTGAAACTGTGAGCCAAAAGAAATCTGCCTTCAGTTTGTTTTCCATGTATCTGTTCCAGTAAATGACAACATGTGTGAGTTCACGCATCTGGAAACTGAGGCTCAGAAACAGAACCCATTCACAGCAACTCTACTGGGGAGACTGGTCTGAGTCCAGTTCCATCTGACTGCAAAGAACGTTTCTTTCACTGACACATTTAAATCCTTTCCCTCAAAATGACCCTCGGGGTATAAGAGAGTGAATGGATTCATGGCCCTGGGAGGTCCAGTGGCTACTACCTGAATTGCCCATCCCAGTATGGAAAGCCCTCAAAGTTATAGCTTTTATCTTAAAAAATTAATATCAACTTGGCATTCTGTTCCACCTCTTTTCACAGAGATCCCCCTGATACCTTACAGCAGAATGGTTGCTCCTGGAATAGATGCGTATTTATGGAGTGATTTTTCAGTATGTCTGGTACCCAGCTGCCTGCCTTAGGAGGCTGCCTGTCTCCATCTGAGAAGCATGACATTGCACAGGCAGCCTGCCTAGAACAATGAAATTGATCGCCAGGGTCCCCTGGGTTATTAATATACCTGGTTGCAAAAGACAATGACACATTTTGGCTATCACCTGCCACTTTTTTGACATTCCCAGACAGTCCAGCGGTCCTGTGCCTAATTTGCCAATGGAGCCTCCTGTAGGAATGTGGAAACAGCCTGGCAGGAAGGTGACAGCATTGATTCTGGACTCTTGAGGTCTGCTGCTTAAATGTTCCTTTAAATTTGACTCGTTTTCTTTCAGACCTTTACTACATATTGACATTAAAGGCAGCTTAAGGGTGCTTTAGCTGTAAAAGATTTCCATCTCAACATATTGTTAGGACATGGTATTGTCTGCTATATCAAGGAGCTTGGCTCCCAGTTAGCATCAGCATTTAAAATTCCCCTCTGGGCCCTAGGAGGATAGCTCAGTCAGTCACATGCTTGCCTTTTGAGCATGAGGACCTGAGTTAAAAGCCCCCAGAACACAAGCAGAAAAACTGGGTGTACATTTGCTTGTAACTCCAGGACTGGGGAAGCTGGGACAGAAGAATTCCTGGAACTAATCTACTTGGCTAACGAGGACTATGGGGGTCCAGCCCCTCGATAGTCCCCTCCCAGGGTCCTCGGAAGGCTCTATCAACCAGCAGAGAATCTTTAAGGTCGGTAAATCAGTCTACGCACACAGAGTTCTTTGGTCCATTCGCTTTAATTCCTCTGGCATAACATCCTTTATACTCAGCTTCAGTTCTGTTCTCATGTCTAGCTCCTTTCTTGCCTGATTTCTCTCTATATTTATCTACTGTCCCCTCTAGGTTCTATCTTAATTCCTTCATCTAGTTCTGTCCCTTCTAGGTTCTCATCTATCTAGTTCTTTCCCCCATCAGCTTCTCTCCCGTCTCCTTCTCTCTCATCTGGCTCTTTCTCATCTTGTTCTTCCCCATCTGTCTCTTCCTCATCTTCCATCTCGTTCCTCTAGTCCTCTCTTTTAGCTCTTCAATCTAGTTCTTCCCCATCTCAGCTCGTTCCTCTCCAGTTCTTACCCATCTCGTTCTTCCATTTTCTTCTCTCTTCCTTCTCCTGTCCTCTGCTTTACAGTTATATATCTCCCCAAAATCACAATCCTCCCCTCCACCCAGGACACTCAGCCTGAGCTTCCTCAGGCAGTGATTGTCCGCTATCAGGATCAAATGGAGGGTTGATAAGAATTACAAAGAGGGGCACTAGTTGTTAATTACCATTTGTGACCCAAAGGGGAAGTGACTAATGAATTAACTAAAGGCTAAATATGGGTAACATCTAAGAAGAGGGATCTTACGTGCACAACTATAACCTTAAATGTGTTTGGTAAAGGATGTTAAAAATCTATAAGTTGCTAGGTCAATGGGAGAAAATAAAACTGTCTTCTTTTTTCCTGTGGCTCCTATCTGTTCAAGCTGTCTGCCGTTTACTGCAGGGTGGGGAAAAGTGTGCTCAATCTCTAGGCAACCTGTGTACAGCTAGATGCCTCTGGTGATAGCTAAAGGGAGATCTGGAACTGGAGGTAAGGTTTGGGAAAAGAGGAAGTAAGGCTTAATTTGCACATCCGCCAGGCCTTCTCAAACAGGTAGCCTGGATGCTTAAGTCTGTTCTTAGAGAGTACAGAGGTATCTCTGATAAGGTACTTTCCTCCATCCGGTGATGGACCTGGCCAGATGCTACCAATAATGATAATTACAGGGAGGCTTGAACTGGGAGTTCTGGCTGAGCATAGCTGTTAGCACAGAAGTTTATCTAAATATTCCTAGAAGTGGTTAGGTAAGTAGTTAGAGGTCTATAAAGTTAGTAAGGCTGTAAGAAAGGAGGGCCTAAGCTAAATTGTGTAAAACTATTACTTAGTGTCCACCTGGCCTAGGCGGCGTCCTCTTGTGAATTTACTGTAAGTCAGGAGACTTGTACGTGGGCTGCTATCACTTGTTAGTCCTTGGAAGTTGGGCGCCCCCCTGGGTGGTGTCTCCTTGTGGAATTTAAGTCAGGCGACTTTCAGGTGGGCTGTTATCATTGTTAGTCTTTGGCAGTTGGGCGTCCACCTGGGTGGTGTTTCCTGTAGTCCTTGAAAGTGGCTAAGGGAGATAACTGGTTCCAGAGAAAGCCTTTCCTGAGGCTGTTCTCCAAATACCTGGAATGTGTATGTCCAGAGAGTGATCAGTCTACACTGTTAGTCCTTCTTAGGGGAAAGTCAATTGGGAAAACTATGAAGGCACACATGATTTTCATAACAGAAGACAGCTGATATATAACAAGCCAAGTAACACCAAAAACTCCTTGGGATTTGGCTTCCTCTGGAGGAATTCCCTGATCCCTCCAGGTAGTGACTTTGCCATAACCAGCTGAGTTCTTATGATATATTTCTGCGGCCCGCAGCACTTGGCAAGTTCCATCCAGTGAGAGATCATGTCTCAAAAAAGCAAGGTGGAGGGCAGGGCATAGGATGGGGATGGGTATAACTCAAACTAAGGATGTATGGAAGAAACATTGGAAACCATCTGCTTTATAAGCTCATTAAAACATAATTAATACAAGAGGTTGAATGGAGATATCCTGCACAGGTGGACACTGCTCCTCTCAGAAACCATAGGCTATTGATACTTCCAGTGCTAAAAGTTGTTTATCAGGCAGCCCTCAGAGTCCCCCAAACAATGCAGACTATGGACATTGCTCTTGGCTTCCCATCAGACATTGATGGGAAGACCCTGTTACTGAAGATACCATCATGCCCTTTGGGTACAGCATACAGAGGAATCAAGCTAGAACTGAGTTGGACGCTTCTTCCCTGCTGGTGAGCTTTCATGGTTCTGGAATGTGTTCTTCATGTTTTAGTAGAGAAAAGCCACGAGGCCTTGTTCCCCTGTCACAGGAGCCCACAACTCTCACAGGGAGACCACTCAGACATAGTTTATAGCCAGTTGAAAGACTTTATTCCTGCTGGCTGGGACCACACTCAGGCATTTGGACCTAAGAGTAGGCCCAATTTGTCCAAAGCACAGTGATTTTGAAGGCAAAACCATGTCCTGGCATCTTGCTCAGTGGCTACAGGGAGGCTTCACAGGAGCAAGCAGTTTAACAGAAGCTGAGATAAGCTGTTAGATGGAGGGGGTTGTGCATAATCATTCAGTTTATTAGGAATTAGGATAAGTCAGCTGGGGCATCTTGACCTTGGGTTCATAGTTTAGAGTTGGGTAATTTTCCATGGGATCTCCATCAAGGTGATTAAATTCTAGTTAAGCCTGAAATGGCCTCAGTAAGACTACAAGATGGAGTCATGGCTACACTTTCTTGCCCTGCCATAGCAGTAGCTACAATACTGACTTGTTAGACATGATGTGATCACTGATGCAGTAGTGGTGAGATTATTATGATCTTTCTGATTTGATTTAGGGCCTACTTCATAGGAGGGAGCCTGGGCCTGATAGTATAAATTTGGTCAAGATCCCATGGCTATGGAGGTCTTAGACCTTAGAGAGGTTCCAAATACTGCTGTTTTGCTAACTGGACATGTTGTCAAATTGCTTTCTATACACTCATGTTTGTACCATAGATTAGTATTGCTCTTAGCCTTGATCAGAGATGCTTCTTATTGCTGTGTGCAGTGGTTGGTGCAGAGACTCAGAACTTGTCAAAATGACAAGAATAAGCAGTGGTGGAGTTCTTGGCCCTAAATGGAATATCTGTATCATCCCCACCAAGGCTCAGGGAATATTTCAGAGGTTAGGGTATGAAAAACTTTAGAGCTAGAAGATGGTGAGGAGTTTTGAGTCAAAAAAAGGTCTTTTGGACATGATGTGACATTGCACTCAAGAACTTGATACAGCTGTGTTTACTCATGCCACATCAGCACCTGATTAGGCCCATTAACATTTCATCATGGATCGGGGAGGGACTTGGGAGGCCCCATTCCATCCCTTCCCTGAGGGACTGTAGACAGTTAAAGACTGCTGGGGAGGGAGTTATTTTCTTCTGTGGTGTAACCGCTGGTATGTTAACTAGACCCCAGGAAATAACTTCTTACTCAAGCACACACAGTCAAGCAAACTCAGTGGGTCACACATGTAATAACCACAAAAATAGGACTCGAGGGGGGGACTTTTCAGGAAGAAAAGGGTTTCAGTGGAAGAGGGAAGGGGGTGAGAGAGAATAATGGGGGTAAAAATAACTAAAATTTATTATATACATACATGAAACTGTCAAATAATAAAATACGAAAACACACCCCTCCAAAAATCCCAGTGCACACACACACTCCCCTCTCCCTTCAAATATCCCTTATAACCTGGGGTAGAGTTGAAGCCCTGCATTTTTGGCCTTCAAGACAATAAGTAGGTAAATGAGATGCTGGTCAGTGTCTTAAGCCTATGGTTAGATAAATCTTTCAGAAACTGAGGCATTGTTTTACCCTATGCCCCCCAACATATACTTTAGCATTAGAGGATCCGACTGAACATCTTTCATCTATAAAACACATTTCAATGCCCAAATTTTAATGCTATTAGCAGGATCAGCCAGGGCTGAACAGACAATATCTGCAGGCTTTGGATTCCTTTCTATGGACAGTGTCCATGTTCAACTGTGCATCTCCAACTTGACTTTTGGGACTTGAGGATCGTTCAGTAGTGATGTCTCAAACATGCTCATACAATGTGCATACAAGTGTCTAGACAAAAACACAGCTCTCATCTCAATGATAATAAGAGAGAGTTTATTCTGGAGCCCAATACGATTGACCATGGCCCTCAAACATGGATTCAGGTTATCCCAAATACCATATTGCCTCAGATCCTGCCTCTTGTAATCACTGGCTACATAAATCACCTGCTCACTGAAAACACACACTCTCTTTTCTTTCTCTCCCCATCTCCCTCTCCTTCTCTGTCTCTCTCTGTCTCTGTCTCTCTCTGTCTCTGTCTCTGTCTCTCTCTTTCACACACACACACACACACACACACACACACACACACACACACACACACACATCTGCACTACACTTTTGCCTGTTTTCTGGGAAACACAAACTAAGGCATTGTCTTCTGTGTTGGATTTCTCTGGTTAAGTTACTTTACATCCCTGGCCTTGCTCTGTTGCTCAGTTATTGGCAGATGATCGATTGCCAATGTCCCTTCTTGCTTTGAAATTCTGTAGTTCTATTTGAATGTTTCTTTCCTCCTGGGGACACCTTTCTTTTCCTCATTCATTTATAAGCCAAACTTTTGACATTCCAAGTGCCTGGCTCTTATATTTCTGATGAACCACTTTATACTCCTGGGTGTCCTCAAATGCCGAGAAGCACCATCCCTCCCTTGGCAACCTTTTCTTCTGTGTGTAGGACATTCATCACTTGTCCTTTCTGAGACAAAAGTCAGGTGTTCCTTTTAATCTGAGCTTTTACACCAAGACAGTAATGCTCACTGTGGGGTTTTCATGGTTGGTTATTTCCTATGAACAATTCTTTCTTTTTTGTGTATATGTTTAAGTGCATGTGTAATGCATGTTCCTATGTATGTGTTTGTGGGTGTTCATGCACATGTGTCCATGTACATGTGCAGGCCAGAAGACAACCTGAGTGTCATTCTTCAGATTCCATTCATCTTGTTTTTTGAGATAGTCTTCCAGTACCCTGGACCTTCTGGGTAGACCACACTTACTGGCCAGCCAGCAGTAGGATATAGCTGTCTCTGTCTCCTCACTTTTGGGATTATAAGCAAGCATCACTGACTGGGCTGTCTCCCTAGCTCTCCTGATAATCTTTCCTTTTTTACTCTTTAAAAATTCTGATTGTTCTTCCCATGTTATTGACAAGTTGAGAGCTCTTTACCCAGGTAAGGGCGTGCCAGGAGGTTTCTGCTCTACTAGACAGCACCAGATGGTTTCCAATGGGGATGGCTCTGAGTAACAAACAGGTTTGTGATTCTGCCTGCTGTGTACAGGGCTCCCATAGTGAGGGAAGATCACACTATGTGATGTGAAGACCTTTGGTATATGTGAAGACCCTTGCTGCTGCAGGCATTGTGATCTGGGTAAATGGAGAGCTTGTGAAGGCAGAGTGGTGGGGAGTGCCTTGCCTTGATTCTCTTTGTTACAGAATAGTTTCTGAGTTGTGGGAATCTATCTTTACCTGAGCATTGATTCTCATATGTACTCTGTTGAGGTTTGAATGTGAAATGTCCCCAGTAGGCTCACGTATTTGTATACTTGATGTGCTGTTTGGGAATACTGTGGGAACTTCAAGAGATGGTGCCTTGCTTAGTAGTGGACTAAGGTGGTGCCCTTGAGGGTTTGTTGTCTGACCCCATTCCTGTTAACTCTTCTTGAATGAAGACGCAGAATGACTGGCTCCTTCTGCTCCTGTCCTTGCCTTCCCCACCATGGTGGAATGGTCCACTTGAACTTCATCAGCATAAATTCTTCCTCCTCTCAACTGATTCTTGACCAGTATTTGGTTACAGCAATGAGAACAGAAGCTGTACATGCACTGATATGTAGCTGAACTTACAAAATCTGCTGTTATTTATCAAGCATGTGTGATGGGTTATAGACTTCACATTTTACTTAAATTCTCACAACATAAAAAGTAGGTGCTATTGTCCTTGTTTTGATTAATGGAAAAACTGAGGCGTATTATAATTTGGTACACTGTTACCACACATTTTATTATTTACTTTGTATTTGTTCCTTGATAATTTCATACATCTATACAATGTATTTTAGATCATATCAACTCCTTACTCTTCCAACTACTCTCAGAACTCCTTTCCAAAATCCATACCCCTTTATAAGAAAACACACTGAGATGGCAAAGGAGTAACAGTAACTATAATGTGTTCTATCTAGAGATATAAAATTATAAAGGGATGCATTTAATTAAAAAAAAACCCACTGAGTTTTTAGTTTTGCCTATGTGTGCACGGGTATGGTGTCATTCACTGGAGAATGAACATCATATCAGGGGCCACACCACTGAAAGAAGTTGACTCTCCCTCCCCCAGAAGCCTTCACTGTCGATAACTCCTTAGTTAAAGATGGGGACTCATGAGTCCACCCTCCATCCATGCTGGAGTGTTAACTGGCCTGATCTTCTGCAGACAACCACAGCTGCTCTGAGTTCTCCAGCTCTCACAATCTTTCTGTACCCTTTTCTACAATGTTCCCTGAGCCTTGTGGGTTAGGGGTGGGATATAGACATCTCAAAAAGGGCACTACAAAATTGCTTATTTTCACATCTTTGATCAGTTGTGAGTCTCTGTGTTAACTCTATGAGTTACTTTCATTCAGCAGCTACTTACTACCCATTTGCTGAAGAAATGAATTGGTAAATTAAGGCTGGAAATGAAGCCCATGAATGGTAGAGTCCTATCCCCTCTTTCTCTCAAGGCATTGTATTGCCGTACAGGACTCTGTACCATATGGTCATTCCCACACTGTCTTGTGTATCAGTGCTATGTGCCTTTTCCCTAGGGGTATGGGACAAACATCTTTTCACCTCACTTAGGGCACTGAAGACAGATGAAAGAAATGATTACACTCAGGTCTAGCTTGGTGCGCCAATGAGCTTATTGGGGTTACTTAAAGGAGCAAGGGTGACTCGAAGGAAAGGGAGTCACAGAAAGGCCGATCCTAGCATGGGTGACAACTCACAAAAGCTGCATCCACAGAGTTCCCTATGGGGACTTATAGGTAGATCCACCAAACAGAGTCTCCTTTCCCTAGTAATTTTCAAAAACTGCTTTTATAATCTTGAGCCCAGGCTTTGTAAAGCCTGTGAGTTTCAGGAGTTTTCTAAGTCTTGTAAGTTTTGTTTACTTCCTGTGACTTATATGTTCAGCTTACTTCTTGAGTTTTATGAATCTCTTTCCTGCCTCCAGGAGAGACCTTTTTTTTTTTTTTTTTCCCCCAGAGGAAATAGCTACACAACAGTCAAGATAAATTCAGCACTGATGCTTTGTTTCATTTATCTCTTACTAGTCTTCACAGTCTTCTGCTCATCCACTTTCTTTTGTTGACTCAAAGCATACACTTAGATCACACTGTATGATTCTGACTCTTAAGCCCATGCCCTGGGATGCTAATTAACTTATAAATGATCCAGAATCCAGAGAGCTGGCATTAGTTTAGGTTCTGCTTTGAACATTAGGAGAGTGTTGCTTCCAGTGTATTTTCTCTTGCATACCAGGAGCTCAGGCCCTCATAAGGTCCATCATTTTGAGCTCTAAACCATTTGATTGTGCCACATTGAGAGGAGCAAAACATGACAACACGGACCAGCTACAGGACCAGCTTTGCACTGTTGGTTATTTCTCAGGGGTGCCATGATCTCCATAGCTTCATTCTGAGGCAGATGGGGCCACACTCACTTCCAGAGCTGTGCCTGGCATCCTGGCTTTCCCAGGTGAAGTCAATGCCTCTTCTTTGTGCTGTCTGATCCTCCACCATGTTCACCAAGCTATGTGGATAAAAATGTTCCTGCAGCTTCTGCTCTGGGCAGGGGTCCTCTGCGGTAGGTGCCCCTTTTCATTTGGTGTGATTTGCTGAGACCCCACCTGCTTCTGTTAGAGGACAAATGAGGCAGGGGCCCTCGGACACAGACTCCCGTGTTAATGCCCCTTCAAAGTACCCCTTCCTTTCCTTTCAGCTAAAACTTTCTGATGCAACCTGAGCATGCCCAGAGGCATTTTTGCCCATCACTTTCTTTCTGTTTTTTTTTTCTTTCTTTTTTTTTTTTTTTAAGACATATGATCTGAAACTTGGGCTAAGCACACCAAAAAATGTGGTTACTCTCTTTTAAGTTGTGACTTTCGATTCAGCATGCTTAGGAGTGCACTCTTGAACTAAGTATGCCAAGTGCATGGTCTTATATTTTCAGGACACTGATGCAAATTGCCCAATGGAGCAAAACACTTTTCAGAAGTGTTACCAATGCCCCAGAGAGGCAGTAGCATGGCTAGGGTCCTGGGGAGCGTGCAGTCCCACCAGGCACTGTGGGGCCCCTCTTAAAGGTTTCGTGTGTATTTGATGAGTAGCCCATACAGTGTTGCCGCTGATTCCCAGGTGGAAAGAGAAGGAGCAAAGGTTAGTGTAGGTCCACCCTATGGGAGGCGGCACCTGTAGCCACTGACAGCCTGAGTGTTTAGCAAACTTCAGTGAAGGGAGAATTAAGGACTGACAGAATCTCTTAGTAGATAGAGTACCTGCCATTTTCCCTGCTGCAGTGGAATTAGTTAGCTGTGAGGGTGGAGAGAGGAGGTTGGATGTGACTGTGGCCCAAGCAGCCCCCAACCCAGCCTTATTGGGTCTCTTCCTGTTTGTGTCTTGCTCTAGCTTTCTCTCCATTACAGAAATGTTACCAGCTTTCTAGAAAACATGGAGTCTGCTTTGCTGTGTTGTTGCCACCGCCAATAGCTCCCTGGTGCTTCAGCTACTGGAGTGTGGAGGTTTAGCATACATTTTCAATTCCAAGAATTACAGCCTCCAGCAGGGACATCCTTCCAATATCCATCAGTGGTCACCTGGCTGGCCCCTCCTGGGCAGTTAATGAGCAGGGTTTAGCTCTCCCAGATGAAACACTCCTGTGCCACAATGGCCTTTTAATTAAGCCATCATTGTCTCTGGGATTTAATGACTCTAATCTCCGGTGAAGGAGGAAAAAAAGACAAGGGTTTCATCAGGTGCTGCTCACAGGTTGACACAGGGCTATAAATGCAAATCAGCTCAATTGCTTTGGGTAAGAAAGGGTGGATGGTCAATTAATGTAGATCTTTTGTTAGCAATCCCCTCTGTGTTTTAGGAGTCTTTCTTTCTTTCTTTCCTTCTTTCTTTCTTTCCTTCTTTCTTTCTTTCTTTCTTTCTTTCTTTCTTTCTTTCTTTCTTTCTTTCTTTCTTTCTTTCTTTCTTGTTTTTTATTATCTTGGGAGTAGTTGTAAGTGGTGGTTTATGCACAGCATTTCAACCACATTGCCTGGGCCTGATTATTACTTTTACCACTTGATTTCTGTGTGACCCGGGCAAGGTAGTTAGTGTCTCTGGGCATCAGTTTCCACATCTATTTTATTTCCCTGTTTTTATCTTCTCTGCTTTGAATGTCCTGGTGGTCTTCTGAATAAACTTTCACCTATTTAGACATGGCACAGAGGGCATTTCACATTTTAGATTTTTGTTTGTTTGTTTTTCGAGACTGGGTTTCTCTGTGTAGTTTTGGTGCCTGTCCTGAATCTCACTCTGTAGACCAGGATGGATTTGAACTCACAGAGATCCACCTGGCTCTGCCTCCCGAATGCTGGGATTAAAGATGTGTGCCACCAGCACCTGGCCTCACTTCATTTTTAAAGATTTATTTATTTATTTATTTATTTATTTATTTATTTATTTATTTATTTATTTATTTATTATTTAGAGAGGCATGCCCACAGAGGCCAGAGGAGGGCTTTAGAATTCCTGGAGGTGGAGTTACAGGAGGCTGGTGAGTCTTTCTGTGTGGAAGCTGGGAACCAAACTCAGATCCTCTGGAAGAGCAGCAAGCACTCTTAACCACTGAATTGTTTCTCTGGCCCATTTCTGTCTTGTCTAATCCTGGCATGAATAATAGGACTGTGAATAGTGGGAACATATAGTCTCCCTAGTGATTTGGCTTAATAGTTAAATATTTTGTTCTTTTGAGTTCATCCCCTATTCTGGAGCAAGAATAACATGAGGCTGTTACAAGCAACTCTGTACCAAAATGTATGAAATTTAGAAGATGGTGGTTGGAGAAAACCTGGACCTTTAAATCCCTAAATTCAACCATTTGTACCACTTCTGAAATTCTAAACCAAAGCACTTCACACTGGAATGAACTATTTCTAATGGACACAGCACTAAACAGATTCCTAAGGACTTATCATTCCAAATCATTAATGCACCTTTCAGCCTTCCTGGAGAAGCTTCTGTTTATAGTAGATGGTGATTAAGACACACAATTAACACACACTGGCCAAGGACAGAGAATGAGAGATTGTGAAAGGTTCAACCCTGAATTGGGTGTCTATGTCATCCCTTTTGCCAAAGTTCAGGGATAATGGAGGAAGACAGTACAGAAACACAAGGAAACAGCATCCTCCAGACACAGCGAACTCATAGTGGTCATGATCTGTGCAAGTGCAAGCCAGACCAAATCCCAGCATGGAGAGGGGAGACGCACATGAGGTCTCACCCCCAGCTTAGGATTGGTGGCCTCTGATAGCTGCTGGGAGAGGGTGAGTCAGCATTCTTTAGGAGTGTAGGCCTGGTCAGTCAACCCCTCTGGTAGAAGGCCACACACCCAAGAATGTATGGGCAGCACAAATTGGACTTCATGGGTTTAAAACAGTTAAAAAAAAGGACACAGATGGATGGGTAGGGAGCAGAGTGGATCTGGGAAGAGTTGCATAAGTGTAAGGATTTGATTGTGGCTCTTCAGCACCCATGGACACCTGGTCATGGTGGTGAGAGCCTGAAGCCCAGTGCTGGAGGTAGAGACAGGTGGATCCCAGAGTCTGGCCAACCAGCCAGCCGAGTAGAAATGGTGAGCTACAGGATCAGCGAGAGACCTTGTCTCAAAAAATAGGTAAAGAAGATGGGCGCAACAGCACACATCTTTAATCCCAGCACTCAGGAAGCAGAGGCAGGTAGATCTCCTTGAGTTTGAGGTCAGTCTGATCTACATAGTGAGTTTCAGGACAGCTAGGGCTAGTAGAAAGATCTTGTTTCACAAAATCAAAAAATAAAATGAAGTGCAATAGTAGACACCCAGTGCCAACTTCTGACCTTCACATCCATGAGCAACAACACATGCACACTCTCTCTCTCTCTCTCTCTCTCTCTCTCTCTCTCTCTCTCTCACAATACAAACTCATAATGCACACATGTATACACACATACACTCACACATGTACTAGTACACACACATGCATACTTAAGCATGCACACACACACACAGAAATGGAACTGGGATATGGTGGTACATTCCTGTGATCCTAGTACTTGGAAGGCAAATGCAGGAAGATCACCAGCATTTTGAAAGCAACCTAGTCTACATTAAGTTCCAGCCTAGCCATAACTGTACCATGAGATGATGTCTAAAAATAAAAACCAAAGCAAACCCCAGGAGGCTGAAGAACTCATTGCTGGGAGTGCTTTTGGCCATTAGTCATACTTTCGTCTGGTGTGTTGGTGCGGCAGGTGGGGCTGTGGAACACTGTCACAGAAATCATCTTGCCCCCTCTCATACACTTGCACACATGCTTTGCTTTCAACTTGTGCTTTATATGCAGCTGTTTTATTTACACTTTAATGATTTATTTTTATTCGTTCTATTACTGTATTGATATTCACTGATAGGTTTCAATGTTCAATAGTTTATGATCGGTGATTATTAAAATTTTAAGCTAATTTTCAAGTTAGATGCAAAGTGATGGGTTTCATTATAATATTGTTGCAAAATATGTTATTATACTCTGTTCTAACTTTATTACCTGTTAGTTAACTTATAATAGACTAGCATACTTTTTAAATACTTATCATGGTGTTTTTTGTTTTTTAACTGATGTATTTGTCTCATTGACTTTTGCCAAAACTCCTGCTATAGTTATTTTCAAATATAATCTCTGTCTTAAATTGAAATAGAATCTCTTTTACTCTATCTCTCTTAAGATTTATTTTTATTTTTATGTGCACGGGTGTCTTGACTGTATGTATATATGAATGCATGTGCACCATGTGCATGCAGTGTCCCCAGAGACCAGAACAGGGCATTGGACCTCTTGGAACTGGAGTTACAGATATGTGTGAGCCAACATGTGGTTCTGGAAATCCAACCCAGGTCCTCTGGAAGAGCAGTCTGTGCTCTAAACCTCTGAGCCATCACCCCAGTTCCTAAATCTACCTTCTTCTAGGCCATTTATTTGACTACTTGATGCTTTATGTCTTTACTTTTCCTTAAAATAGTGTGATTTTGAAAAGTGTATTTTCTCCTGTCCTCTCTTCTTCTCCTTCTTCCTCCCTCTCTTTTTCTCCTTTCCCCCTTCCTCTTCTCATCTTTCTTCCTTTGGCAACCCTCTACTCCATTCTTGATGATCTCAACCTTGTGTCTGATCTGTTGTAAACTGAACCCTTCATGTCTCAATTTAAGTTATCTATTTCTAAAGCTGTAACTTGAATATTGAAAACTTGTTTTATCTGGCTGGGGAGGTGGCTCCATCAGTAACATACTCATCATGTGGGCATGAGGACCTGAGTGTGATCCTCAAAGCCACATAAAAAAGCCAAGTATGATGGTACATTCATGACCCCAGTCCCAGGGAGGCAGAGATAGGAGTATCCTTCCAATTCACTGATCAGCCAGCCTACCTGAATTGGTGGGTTCCAGGTCTAGGAATAAGCCTTGTCTCATAATCAAGATGGATGACAATTGATGATGATACCTAAGGTTGTCTTCTTGCCTCCATATTTATATACATACATGTATACATGCACAGCCACACATAAATCTGCACTCACCCACATGGACAGGCACACACACACACACACACACACACACACACACACACACACACACACACACATCGGTAATGGCACTTTTTAGATTTTTGTGACTGTGAAACTTTAAAGCTTGACTTTAATATTCCTGAACTGAAGTATTTGTTTTACACTCTGCATTTAGTCATTTCAGTATCTGGAATCTCTTTGGGTCTGCATCTGTTGTCTGTCTTTTTGGCCCAATCATGATGTCTTGTCTTTTCATTCAACCATGTTATAATATTTAATATTAAAAGTATGCATATATGAGTATGTCTGTGTATGTATGTATAGGTACCCACAGAGGCCAGAGGCACTGAATCCTTTGGAGATAGAGTTACAGATGTTTGTGAGCCACATGATATGGTTCTGGGAACCAAACTACGGGCCTCTGGAAGAACAGTAAATGCTCCTAATTAACAAGCCATCTCTCCATCCTCTGTGTTACCTTTTTAAACATTGAAAACATTTATTTGTTTATTTATTGTATGTGCATGTGTGTGTGCACACATATACATTCACACCATGTCATGCATATAGATGTTAAAGAAGAAGAGGACAGGTTAAAAGAGTTGGTTCTCTTTTTGTAGCTTTTAGTTCTTGGGGAGGGAACTCAGGTTCTCAGGCTTGGGGGCAAGTATGTTTATTCTCTGATTCATCTCAATAACCCCGTTATCTTTAACTGGAACAAAACCTTATTTGTCGAAATGACCCGAGCCTAGCATGATATTGTACACAAAGAAGATTTACTCTGTTATGCTCTGAACATAGTTATGCTAAGTTATTTGAACATAGATGTGCTTTGATCTAAGCTGAGGTTTTGTGAGATATTAGGCAATGGGAGACCCAGACCAAGGTCCATTGCAGCATTGGCTCACTTCCCACACTGTCTTCCCAGCTGCAGCCATGGCCACTCCACCCAGCCTAGACCGAGAGGTGCTTTGCCTGGTCTTTTCCCTTGGAAGATGTGATGGTCGGTATTGATCGGTTAACTTGGCAGGATCTAGAATCATCCAGAAGACATGCTTCTTGGTATGCCTGTGGGAAAGCTTCTAGGTTAATTGAGATGGGAAGACTCACCCTAAGTGTGGTTGGCACTGTTCCCCAGGCTGGGGTCTTGCAATGAATGAGAAGGAAGAAGGCAGCTGTCCACTAAGACCCACCTCTCTCTCTCTCTCTTCCTGACTGCAGCAGATGCAGTGTGAGCAGTCCCCACTAGTTCCTTCCTTAAGTTGCTTCTGCCAGATATTTTGTCCCATCAACATGTATTTAGTATGGAAGGTATCTGTTAAAAAGTTCTCCCCCATTATCTACACACTACTAAACCACAGCACAGTCCTTTGGCTAACCACTCTTGACTAGCATGCATCTTATTATCTTGTTAGTAAGGATACTCGGAAGATAGTTTCTTTTCCCCCTATGTCTTTTGTCCAGCTTTACAAAAGCCCATCCCCCAATCCCTGGACTTGATTTTCCTGAGTAGCCTAGCCTAGATTTGAAATTACTTATTTTGCTTAAGCATCCTTAGTTTGGGGATGCATCATAACACTGTTTATCTATCTATCTATCTATCTATCTATCTATCTATCTATCTATCTATCTATCTATCTATCTATCTATCTATCTATCTGCCTGTCTGTCTATCTATTTTGTATGTGCATGTGGTGTGGTGTTTATGCATGTATGGGTGTACATTTGTGTGAGTGCATAGGAACCTGTGGAGGCCTGAAGTTGAGGCCAGGCATCTTCCTCAATCACTCTGCACTTTTATTTACTGAGGCAAGGCCTCCTGACGAACCCAGCAGATTACATTCCGCTAGTCTAGCTGGCCAGCTTGTCCGGGGATGCCCTGTCTCTGCCTCCTGAGAGCGCTGGATTACAGGTGGGCCACCAAGCCCAGTTAACATCTATGTGGATGCTGGGCATCCAAACTCCTGTCCTCACACTTGCATGGTAAGTGCTTACCCACTGAACCATCTCTTGAGTCCCACATGCAGCTCTTTAAGAGGCATTTAATGGGCAAATTAATCTTATCTGGACCCAGTTCTGAAGACAGAAACTCACTGTGAGCCCTTAGGCAAATAATCAAATCTTTCTGAGTCTAGTTTTCTCCCAGCCTTAGTTTTCTACTGTTACTGTTATTTAAAGTAGTGTTTCCAGTGACAATTCTCATTAATACAGCTCTTTGACACCTTGCTCTTAGATACCTATTTTGATATATTCTCAGAAATAAACTAATGTTTTGTTACTTAAAACAGTTTTGTTACATTTGTGGTGTGTGTGTGTGTGTGTGTGTGTGTGTGTGTGTGTGTGTGTGTAAGTCAGAGGACAACTTGCAGGAGTCAGTTCTCTCCTTCTACCATGTAGGTCCTGATGATCAAACTCAGGTCATATGGCTTAGTGACAAGCACCTTTACCTGCTGGGCCATCTCTCTGCCCCTAACGTTCTGTTCTTGAGTGACTGAGCAGTAGGTCATGGGCTTGTGCTATTTGGATGCTCTGCTGAACATTCTATAGAATATTTTTTTCTTTTATGGACTCAAGCATTGGTGTGTGTGGGGGTTACTTGTACTTTTCTTCATCTCCAATATGATGTCAAAGACATGCATGGAATTTTGTATGACAAATGTGTGAGCAAGATGAAGTTACTTTTCAGTCACTGTTGTTAGTAAACTGTATCTGGTTGTTTCCCACAGATGAGGGGGAAGAACACTGGAGTTGCTGTCTGTTTGCCCACTGTGTCTTGGAATTACTTCAGGTTACACTTGTGCAAATTAAGCATTCAGATGGGAATCAGCCTTGAAACATAACAAATTAGGTCAAGCTGGTTCCAAATAAGTTTCTTTACATTTGGTAAGGAAAAGTTGCAACCATCTTCTAACTTCCTGTGCATAGGAAAACTACAATGAGGTAGTTCCGAGGCTGGGGAGATGGCTCCATGGCTGTGGTGCTTTGAATGAGAATGGTCCCACAGGCTCATGTGTTTGAATGCTTGGCCCCCATCCAGTGACACTATTTGAAAGGATCAGGAGGTGTGGCCTTGTTGAAGGCAGTGTGTCATTGGAGGTGAGCTTCCAAGTTTCCCAGCCAAGCCAGGCCCAGTGGCTCTCTCTTCCTGTTGCCTGTGGATTTGGATGCAGAACTCTCAGCTGCCTCTCCAGCACCACGTCTGCCTGCATGACACTGTGCTTCCCACCTTGATGATGGACTAAACCTCTGAAACCGTAAGCCAGGCTCAATCAAATGTTTTCTCTTGTAATAGTTGCTCTGGCTATGGTGTTTCTTCACGGCAATAGGACACTAAGATGGCAGCTAACATGCCTACCAGGCAAACATGAGAACCGGTCTTCAGAGCCCTCATAAAGCTGGCCAGTATGGTGGCTATGGGTAACCCTAGAACTTGGAGAGCAGAGACAAGGGATCCCTTGTCTAGACGAGGAAGTGACTAGATAGATTAGACAAATCAGTGAGTGCTGAGTTCATGTGAGAGGTCTTGCCTTAATTTATAGTGCAATCAAATGAAGATACCTAACTTTAATCTCTGCTCTCTACATGTGTACACACAGGTTCACATACTCTTACATTCACTCCTGTGCCTACGTATGTGCAAACTCATACATATATGCATGCATGGCACACACACACACACACACACACACACACACACATGCAAAAATACCCCCTGCCACCCGAAACAAAGAAACACACTGAAAAATGACTTGATGGTTTAGTCATGAATGCTGGTGAGGTTCTGAAACCTTAGCCACTTCTAAGGTCAAGGAGAATCATAAGTTCAAGGCCTTCCTGGGCTGGAATGAATTCACTGTCAGGCTGGGCAGTGTGGTAAGATTCTGTCTCAAAATCAAAAGTATGAAAAGGCCTGGAGGAACAGCTCCACAGGAGGGTGCTACAGCTCCGTGGGAGGGCGCCTGCTTAGCGCACACAAGCCAGTGTTCTGGAGGGCATTCTGTGTTAGGAGGACTGTGATTTTAAAGGTGGGAGCCTTGGGGACTGTTTTGTTCTGCTCTGTTGTTTCTGGCATAGAAATTTTAAAATGTGGTTGAGAGGTGAAGGGGGGGTTGGGAGGTGAAGGTGGGGTTGGGAGGTGAAGGTGGGGGTTGGGAGGTGAAGGTGGGGGTTGGGAGGTGAAGGTGGGGGTTGGGAGGTGAAGGGGGGGTTGGGAGGTGAAGGTGGGGGTTAGAGGTGGAGGGGGGGGTTGAGAGGTGAAGGGGGGGTTGAGAGGTGAAGGTGGGGGTTGGGAGGTGAAGGGGGGGTTGAGAGGTGAAGGTGGGGGTTGGGAGGTGAAGGGGGGGTTAGAGGTGAAGGTGGGGTTGGGAGGTGGAGGTGGGGGTTGGGAGGTGAAGGGGGGGTTGAGAGGTGAAGGGGGGGTTGAGAGGTGAAGGTGGGGGTTGGGAGGTGAAGGGGGGGTTAGAGGTGAAGGTGGGGGTTAGAGGTGAAGGTGGGGGTTGGGAGGTGGAGGTGGGGGTTGGGAGGTGAAGGGGGGGTTGGGAGGTGAAGGTGGGGGTTAGAGGTGAAGGTGGGGGTTAGAGGTGAAGGGGGGGTTGGGAGGTGCAGGTGGGGGTTGGGAGGTGAAGCTGCTCCTGGAAGGATTGTCTGAACGGTCTATGGACTCGGCAGGCCAGGGCAGCATCAGCTCCTGCATTCTGTACTCTACAGCAACTAACCAAGTGTACGGATGTGGTCAACAATGCAACAGTGCCTACTCTGCTTGCCTGGCCCCAAGAGCTCCATTCCTGATCCCCTTTTCCTCCATTCAGGCCTTCCACTCCCTGTTTAAATACGAATGTTGGAATAAGAACTAGCCCAGACCTAACAATGTTCACTGAAGATGTGTTTTCAGAGAAAACTCTACTTCCCACTTGAGTTTCTTGCTCAAAACTCTCTGAAGAATAATTAAATGGTCTCCAACAGCTTCCATTTTTACATCCCTGAGGTTTTATTTTATTGAAATCAATTCTTTTCATATAATTTTTTCTTCAGAGGTTTAATTTGCTGGTCAGTTTTATTATTGTAAGAAACCTTTACTGATTATGGTCTGTGCCACAGTGAGCTTTCTTCTTTGCTCAGTAATTCCCAAGAGTTCAATTCCTGAGGTCACACATAACAGGCACAAGTTTTGACATGTGTGACATTAGCTGTTGTCCCTTTAATTATGAAAAGACCATTTCCATTGGTACAAACTGGGTAGAAGAATAGTTACTGTCATTTCCTCATTAACCCGTGAGAAGATAGGAGCAACTCTTCTCTCATAATTCCACACGTGCTCTACTGTGGTTCCTTGCTGGGGTAGCTCACATTTTCTAGCTATTCCTATCATTTCATGTTCTAGGAATGAGTCTTTTGCACTTTAGGTCAATAAGTAGATAGCAGGGAAAAACAGCTGAATGCCAGTGTCTTAGTCAGGGTTATCATTCCTGTGACGAAACGCCATGACCCAAAGCAAGCTTGGGAAGGAAAGGGCTTATTTGACTTACACTTCCACATCACTATGTATCATTTGAGGAAGTCAGGAAAGGAACTCAAGCAGATCAGGAGCCTGGAGGCAAGAGCTGATGGAGGCCATGGAGGAATGCTGCTTACTCACTTGCTCCTAATGGCTTACTCAGCCTGCTTTCTTCTAGAACCCAGGAACACCATTCCAGGGGTGATACCATCGATAGTGGGCTGGGCCCTCCTCCATCAGTCACTGATTGAGAAAATGCCCTATAGGCTTGCCTACAGTGGATCTTATGGAGGCATTTTCTCAACTGAGGCTCCCTCCTCTCTGATGACGATACCTTATGTTAAGTTGACATAAAACTAGCCAGCATAGTCAGCAATCATTCATTGCCCATTGTGTGTACTGAAGTGTGTGCCAATACACCCTACTTTCCTCCCTAAGTTCTGGGGATCAAACTCAGATCATCATGCTTGCAAGACAGCACTTTACCAACTGGGCTATCTCCCTAGCCTACCCTTATGTCTGTAAGCCATAGAATCCAACTTAGTTTTCAGATAATTATTCCATCTACCTCAACATTATGGGGTATGGAGACATGTAAGCATACATATAAACCTATCATTTCTCTATAGCTACCTTCATGAAAAACTTGAAGAAGTTTACTGAAAAATATGAAAAGTAATTAGGTGAGCAATCTGGTAAGTGGGAAGACCTGGGGGTAAAGTGAGGAAAATCTCTAAGGTCAGCCTGTAGAAACTTGGGAGGAATACAGACCTTTAAATGGTGTAGATGGTGTGTTGGTGCTAAGCCTCTTGTAGCTACAGCAAAGGGCATACACTCTGCAGAAAACAGCAGCATCCATCCCTCTGAGATGTTGTGAGATCCTGTACCATGTGCATGGTGCTGTCAGTGGAGTGTACAGTGAGAAGACAGGGTTCAGTGAGGACTGGCGTTAGGTGTGGTCCCAGGGAACTGACAAGGAAAGACAAGGAACGAGGCCTGGTGAGGAGATCCTAGGGAGTGGCGAGCAGAGGAATGGTGGAGCCTACAAGTAGTGGCTGTCCTCATTCTAGCTGACGGGGCATGCATTAAGATTCCAAGGGGTTCTGTGAGCAGATCAGGCATTTAATTCTCCAAACACACATTATACTCAAGCACTTTGCCCTCCCCAAGTCACTGCCCTGTTCAATCCCTCCCTCATACCACTTTCTTATCTATGATCTACAAGATCCTAATTGTTCATTCTCTTACCATCTGTCAAGAGATGGAACTTTTTCTTTATGCTGACTGTCCCACAGAGTAACTGGAGTGATTGATGTCTGAGACACTATATGACTTCTATAAATACATGGCAAAGGATGGATGAATAGAGCCTTCAGCACCCCACACCTCCCAGTAAAGATCTGAGCACACCTTGGGCTCCACATCCAGGTCTGTTACCTGGATGACTGAGTTTTACCTGGGCCCTGCCTTTTCAACAGATGGCAGGAGTACAGAAGGTCCCCAAGTATCTGGCATTAATAAGATACAATGGCCGTGGCTGACTTTTAGGGGCTCACCAGTGATTGCTGATGGTATTGGTGTCAACAGAAATGGCTTCTGTGACAAAGGTTACCACCATCTATCACCAACATCTCTCTTGTCAATCTGCTCTGAAAATTGATTTTTATGAAAGAGACTTTTAATAGAAATACCAGATTTGTGGAAAGGGAGGCACAAAGAAGTGCAGAGTGGTGGTGGTGGGGTGCCTGTAGAGGCTTATGATTAATTTCTTTCTTTTTTAATTTATGGGGCAAATTCTAAAGCGGGACTTGACAGGTTTTATCTCCCTTCAACGTTTAAAATGAAATGGGTCTTGCCTCTACAACGTTTTACAGGCGAACCCATCAATTTCTTTTCAAACAGAAATCCATTTAGTGGGGATGCCCTTTGCCCCAGTCTATGTATTAAGAGGAGCATGTTGCTATAAGTCACTGGGCTCAACATGATCAGTGTGGAATTCTTCCTGTGTCTCTCTTATTCCATCTGCTGAGGGTGGAATGTTCCAGAATCAGTGAGCTTGACTCTAGGGTGTCTTCCTCTTGTGGTGTGTATGATTCCTCCTGTCTCACACTAATTGACTCTGGGGTGTTGTCTTAGTTAGGGTTTCTATTGCTGTGAAGAGACACTGTTCAGGAAGTGTAGGCAGGAGGATAAAAAGTTCACGGTTATCCTCACCTCAGCTACATAGTGAGTAGGAGGCCAGCCTTGGCTACATGGGACTTGTTTCAAAAATCTAAACATAAGCAAACCAGAAAGAAGAAGGGACTGAGTGCTAGCATTTAGACATTACCTGGCCCGCCCCCTGGGTCCTGATAAGATGCATCATCCCTGTGAGCACGCGCTCGCCAGTGTGCAGGCAGTACTCTGGCCTGCTCAGGGTCCTGACATCACGGCTCATTGCTACATAGTCTCTGTGCACATGCGCTGACCTCCCTTTAAAAGGTGGCCCGCATGCCTTCTTTCTTCCTCTTTCTTCCTGCGAGGTTGCATCTGTATTCTCTTCTCTTCCCCCTTTCCTTCTGCTCTTCTCTTCCTCTCTCATTCCTCCTCTCTCCTCAGTCTTTATCTCCATACCACACTCTGCATCCCCCAATAAAATCCTCTGCTTGAATGCTGTCTTCATGGTGTGTCTCTCTCCCATCTGCTGTGGGGCCCCTTGGTTCCAACTCACCAAGACCAGGGTCTGCCATTCCTAAATTATAACACTGTGGTACCACAACCCCTTTCAAGGGCTCCCAATGACTCAAGAAGCTCCGATCAGGCTCCATTTATTAAAGTTACTACCGCTCTCCATTAGTACTAAATGATGTCATCTGAAAGCCTATGTCTTTAACACATAGGCTTTCAGATGACATTTTAACTCCATCTGAGGCTGTGCCAGCACCCAGAACTCCAGTAAGCCCTGCTGACTGCCAGTACTTCCTCAGTGTCTACCCAGCCTAGTCCCAACAGTCTCCCCTCTCCTTGTCACCGTATCTCGTCCCACAACAATGATGGCCGCTTCTTACTCTTCATTTTCTGGCACTTCACAGTGTGTCTTTAAATGCTTTTGCTCATGGAGGTTTTTCTCTATTACTAAGAGGCTTAGACTGCAAAGAGGTGTTTTTTTTTTTTTTTTTTTTTTTTGGTTTTTTTTTTTTTTTTATCCTAGAAAACTGCTTGATTTGGGGTTTCAAAAAAGCCATGCTTAGCTATTCATTCACTGGAATTCCTGTGATCTGGGGCCCTAGTAATCTCTATAATTTACCCTAGGTAAACATGTTAGGAGCTGTCTTTAAGGAAGATGTTAGTGCTCTGTCTTTCCTTGTTTCGCTGATCATCATAAAAACACTAACATGAAGAGTGGGCTCAGTTGATGCCCTGGCAGAAGACCTGAGTTCATTTTTCCATCGCCCATGTCCTGAGGCTCACAACCACTTGCAACTTCAGTTCTAGAGGATCCATTGCCCTGTTTAGGGCACTGACCCACATGTGTGTTTATGCTCATGTGTTTGCACACACACACATACATCTAAAAAGAATTGAAAATAAAATACTCAAAATCCCCCAGTAACATGGTAGGCATTGTGCAAACCTGTTTAATCCCTATGAAAGCTGTGGATCGTCATTATCCTGATTTGACAAAAATCATCAAGGTGCAGAGAAATCCAGTAAAAGAGTCAAGGTTCTTCAGGTGGGAAATACCAGCTGAGGTTCCATCCTAGTTTACCTGGTTCCCAAGGCCATGGGTCTTTGCCATGATGCTAGCTCCCATCTTCAATGATCAGTGCATCTTTCCGTGTTGTGTGTGTGTGTGTGTGTGTGTGTGTGTGTGTGTGTGTGTGTAGTGTATACATGTGTATATGCATGTTCACATGTGTATATGAATGCTTGTGGGTAAAAGTGTATGTTTACCTGTGTGTGGGGTGGTCAGAGGTTAACACTGGTTGAGTGTCTTCCTCCATCTCTCTCTACCTTAGATGTTGAGGCAGGGTCTCTCGCTGAACCCACATCTTGCTGATTCAGCTACTCAGCTAGGACTCTTGCTCCAGGAATCAGAATTTATTTGGGTGATGAGGATTTGAATTCTGATCCTCATGCTTGTGTGGCAAGGGCTTTACCCTGGGGAGCCATCTCCCCAGCTCCAAGGCCAGTGTTTTAACAAAGAGTGCACACTACTCCAGCAGAGTCCCCAGTGCTCTTCACTGTAGAGATGTCTAAAGAACACGGTGTCAGTACCATTAATTAATAAAGCCAGCGATCTCTTCCAGAAAATCTACCCATTAAGATTATGAGCTTGTAAGTGACACATTTTTATTTAATTACAAAGGCTCCAGAGAAGGAATGTAATTTCATGCTATGTCTCCTTGGCTCACTTATTACTTTAAAGTAACTTTGTTGTTGAAAGTATTTAAAAGAGAAATTGCTGTAGGGGATCTAAAAACATTCTTGGATGGTTTGTGTCTAAATAAAGGGTGACACCGCAAGGGGCAGATAAAGGCACATTGTTAAAACATCTATAATTAAAGTATTGAGTCTTTCTGCATGAATATGTAAAAGTGAGACATACTAGTTACTGATGAGTATAATCTAAGATTAGGTTGGGAAGATGGACAAGTGAGGCATTCAGTTAAATAGTGAACTGTGTATTATTTTCTAATTATAAAGTTTATATTTGATGGAGGATTATGAAAAATGAAGTTCATGTTTCTGCTCAATTTAAAAGTTGAGATTTCTGTTCCTTAATCATTTTTTACTATGTATTTGTGTGGGTGGAAGGAGGGTGGTACTTATGTGGTCAGAGGACAACTACGGGGTATCAGTTCTCTCCTTCCACCATGTGGGTCCCAGGTGATCAGGCTTGGGGTTAAGTGCTTTACCCATTGAGTCTTCTTGCTGGCCCTGGGATTACCTTTGTATAAGAATTTGTCTCTTTTTCTTTTTCTTATTCTCCCTCCATCCCTCCGTACCACCCTCCATCCCATTTTTCCTTCTTTCCTTCCTTTCCTCCCTCCTTCCTTGTCTTATTTCCACAACTCTCTGGAGCTTCCTGGAGGACTAGGGAAGTATACTGCTTTAGATGATAGTATCCAGGCAAGTCATCAGGTCACTGGAACAAAGCACTGGGCTCATCACTTCAGTTAGCAAACCCTCAGCTGATAGATCAGTGCATATTTTCATGCTCTGTCTTCTCTAGTGAAGCCCTTTAAGTATGTTTTAAACGACTTGTTTTGTCTGTGTGTATGTGTATGAGCCAGATGACAACCATGAGTGTTCTTCCCAGGTTTTTTTTTCTTCCCAGGTTCTTCCCACCTTGTTTTTCAGACAGGGTCTCTCACGGGCCCACACTTACCAAGCTGGCTAAGTTAGCTGGCCAGTGAACCCCAGGAGTCCACTTCTCTTCCTTCCCAGAGCTGGGATTACACATATACACAATAAAATGTTTTATTTCCTAATGAGGATAAGGGTCTGTAAGGTCTTGCTGTGTAGCAGACATCTGCAGAGGAACATGAAGGAATAAGTGGGTGAAAACATTCCAGAATCTTTCTCATTGACCACACTGGTCACAAGAACATGTATTCAGACCCTGCTGTGAGTCACCATTATGTTCAAGGCCCCATTGTTACCTCTAACTAAATCCTGCTGTCAAGGGACTTATCAACCCATCAACCAAGATCTGCTGGCATCTGTTGAATATGAGACCTGGTCCTCTACCGCTTTTTCATGCCATGCTTCCTCCAACCTGTAAAGACACCTATACTTCCCTTGCATGTCTCTTACACCACACTGCCCCATGGAAGGAGCAACTTCTCTGAAAGGCTCTGCAGTTCCAACATTCTTCTGGCAGTTTCTTTTGTTGATGCTGGGGAGGGAACAAGGCCATTAGGATGCACAGCTCATTATTGCCAGGCAGCTCAGCTGGGTTCAGGATACTGGAGCAATCCATTTGCATGGCAGGGGCCACAATTCTCCCTCTTCCTATTATATCTGGCCTTAATTGGCAGGACCAGTTGATGGAGCATCTCTGCCATGGCAGGCAGCTTGCCATCCCAGCAGGTGGACACCATGCACATGTGCCAGAGA
Organism: Peromyscus maniculatus bairdii; assembly: GCF_049852395.1. NCBI lineage: Eukaryota > Metazoa > Chordata > Mammalia > Rodentia > Cricetidae > Peromyscus > Peromyscus maniculatus. Next base: position 13,848,946 of record NC_134862.1, read on the forward strand.
GGAAGAGAGCTGAGGATTAGGTCCAGACACCTGTCACTGGACATCAGCATAGCCCCTGGGACTGAGTCTTGTTCATTCATAATAGGCTGGGCAGGGACGTCTGTTGGCCCAAAGCTGTTCCAGCCACCATCACCTCCTCCAGGCAGCTGTTACTGCTGGCACCTGGTAACATTTTTTTGGTCATATTTGACATTTACTTCTTTGCTTGTTAAAACAAGGCTAGCCACAAGCATCTCTTCTTGAGGGGGTTGCCAGGACCAAACACTTGCAAACCACTTTCCATTATCTCTGTAGATGAGGAATCCTCTCTTACTGAATTGCCCAGCAAGACATGTCTTGAATAATCCCCCCTTTTAAATACTTCTGCCTATTCCTTCTTAGGTGGTCCTCAGCATGGCCAAAACAGGTGTTCCTCCATTGTTCCTACCTGTTCGATGTATATATGCAAGTGATTAAAAGCTGTACCCATTTCAAAACTTATATGTTGGGGCTGGGGAGAAAGCTTAGTTGATGAGCACTTGTCTTATTACAAGCATGAGAACCTGAATTCTACCCATATTATCCATGTAAAGCTAACAAACAAACAAAAATCTCACTGTGGTAGCATATGTTTATAATATCAGAGTTGGGGAAGCAGAGCCAGGTGAATCTTTGAGGCTTGTTGGCCAGCCAGCCCAGCCTTCTTGATGAGCTCCAGGCATTGAGAGACTCCACCTCAGAAACATAAGGTGGACAGTACTTGGGGGAATGACAGCTGAGCTTATCATCTGGCCTCTACTCATACACACATACACATGTGCACCTGCATGCAAATGAACATGAACACACACACACACACACACACACACACACACACACACACACACACACACACGAGAGAGAGAGAGAGAGAGAGAGAGAGAGAGAGAGAGAGAGAGAGAGAGAGGCAGAATTCATTTGTTGATAGCTAGTTCTCAAGGTGATGGTTTTATAAGATGGGGACTTTGGTAAGAGAGTCAAGCAACCGAGTCCTTGTGTATGTGAGATCCCAGGGAGCTACCTTGCTCTATCTACCATATGGGGACCGAGGGAGGAAGTGGCCATCTTTGAATTAGGACCCAGCCCTTACCAGACACTAAAACTTCTGGTGCCTTATCTAGGCCATTTCAGCCTCTAGCACCATGAGAACTAGGTTTCTGTTGCTGTGAGTTATCTTGTTCGTGTATCTGAAAATACTAAGATAATTTCATAGGATCTAGCCTAAGCATCAATCTCTACTTGTGTATCATCTTAGGAACAGCTTCCACTGAGATCGAGGTTGTGTTTACTGTAAGGACTTTCTCATAGTTGTCTCTATTCTTCAGTAAGTGTCCAGTGTAAGAAGATCTGTGAGGGTGACTTTCTGAATCTGAGCACTAAATCTTTACTTTATTTTATCCTCAAACAACTGTTAAAATATTCTGTTACAGAATAGGTAAGTTGAATAATTCATACACAATCCCTTCTCATTATGACTGCCAAGAAATACAATGCCAAATTGGCAGGCTGATTATTACAACATTAAGCAATAGCCCATTGTTTCCCTGGTATTGTTATATCATTCTTCTAATTGGTTTTCAAAAAAATTACACTTATATAATAAATCACTGTTTGCATATCTAGTAAGTAATCACAAATTCTCAGTGTTTGTGTGTTTTATGGAACTGATGATTGTCCACAAATCCTTTCTCAATTTGTAGAATACTTAAATATTAACATATGAAACAGTTTTTTGTGTGCATGTGTTAGTGTTATGTGCACAAGTCTATGTATGCATGTGGGGGCCAGATGTCAACTTCCAATTCCTATCTGAGTTTTTATCTACCTTGATTTCAGAGACAAGGGTTCTCACCGGCCTTTGGCTTGAAGATTTGGCTGGCCAGAGAGCCTCCTGTCTTCACCCCCCCAATGCTAGGCCACCCTGTGAAACATTTTTACATGGGTTCTGGCAAAATGAACTAACATCTTCATGCTCATGTGGAAAGCACCTTATTAACTGAGCCATCTCCCCAGCCCACCAATTTCTTTTTAAGAGTTGAGGAAAATGAAAGACAACTGTTCTTGTTTATTTATTGTTGCTATGATGAAGACCATGGCCAAAATCAGTTTGAGGAGGACAGGGTTTATTTCATTTACTCTTCTAGATAACAGTCCCTCACCGGGGCACCTCAGGACAGGAACTTAAGCAGGACTGGAACTTAGAGGCAGGTCTTAAGCAGAAGCCATGGAGGATTGATGCTTACTGGGTTTCTCTCCATGGTTTACTCAGCCTGCTTTCTTATATAACTCAGTACCACCAGCCCAAGGGGCAACACTGTTCATGGCAAGCTGGGCTCTCCCACTTCAATCACTAATCAGGAAAATGTCCTCAAGGGTTTTCCTACAGGCCAATCTGATGGAAGCATTTTCCCAGCTGTGGTTTTCTCTTCCTAGATGATCCTAGTGTATATCAAGTTGATAAAAATCTAACCAACCCAACTACCATGCAAAAAATTAAAAATAGGCAGCAAATATTTGGTTACCTCACTCTTAAAATTTGTCCTAGGGGTTAAGGATACAAAGGAGCAAATTCCAGAAGATGTCCCCATGGACAGATCTGACTTCTAAAGGATTTGCTCTATGACAAGGAAGTGTATTGCTTAGTTCCCTTTTCTAGTGTGCCCTGAAAAACAATGTCAACTTCCAAATGGGATATTTGCATCAACCCATCCCCTGAGGCCATAGAACACTGCAGAAGAGTGTGTGTTGTTGTAGGGTACTGTGAGGTTCCCTTGGGGGATGGGGCAAGTGGGTGCAGAGTCAACAACACAGACTCTGGGAGGATGTTGAAACAATAAGCTCAGTTTATTCAGGAAGAGCCAAGCCTTATATACCCTCCACGCTGCCCTGGGGGAAGGTCTGATGAACACGCATTTGCTGGTATGACATGGCTGCCTCTCATTGGTCCAGGTCATCTCAAATCATGGCTCAGCTGCTGTTGCTAAGGCCCTTAGGCAGACCTAAGTTGGCTCTCAAGAAGTATATTATATCAATGCTCTCATTACCAGTTTGGGCCTCCTAGCCCTCAGGCTTGTTAGGGCTGAGTTATCCCACAGTGTTTGTAGAAAGACTGTAAGAAACAGAATGAGGAGAAATGCTATAAAATGCTGTCTTCTAGACAGAATGTAGACATTGTACTCATGTACTTACTGCAGCTGTGGCAATCTGCACAAGATCAAGCCAACAAGAGCAGTTAGTAGTTCATCAGGCAGCAATTAGTAGATGCAGTGGGTTAAAAAAGGAGACATGAAATGGGAAGGAGGACATGTTGAGGGTTCCTAGGGGGAGTGGTCCAGGACAGTTGGGGTAGATATGATTAAGATACATTAAATCAGACAAAATAATCTCAATGTTTTAAGTAAATTTATTATTTTGTGTTTTGCAGCATTCATAGCTACTTTGGCGTATATTTATCCCACAGTTCGGACAAACCCGCAAGATGTGAAAGGTTGTATGGCAGGACACAGCATGAGCTTTGTCTGTGTTCATGGTATCAGAGGTGCTATGATCCCTTCCTCTGCTTCTGCAGAGTTGGGCCTGTGTGGCCTTCAGCCACTACTTGCAAACCTACTGAAGGAGACAGGCCACCGTGTTTCCAGATTGTTCCCCTCAAAAGGCATGCTTGTGTCTCATGGGCTAGGAGATGAGCATCTGTAGACAGCATTGTCTCAGAGCTATTTTGTGTTCTTCCTGGAGGATGAGTATTGAGAAGTAATTGATCTAAGCAGAGAGAACTAATATGGCAGGGCCATGTGCATTCCCTGATTGATCAAGGGAGAACCAGGCACCAAAAATGTACCAGGGCCTGTTTCTTGGAAGTAGAGTGGGGTTAGAAAAGACATAGCCATCAGAGGACTATACAGGCACAGGAAACCATCCTGTCTTACCTGGCTTGGAGGGCACAGAGGGGCTCTGAGCTTGGGATCCAGGGAGAGCAGGTGGGTGAGGCAGTCTCTCTGTGAATATCCATACCTGATCCTGATTTTACATCCTCTTATTCTTGATTTTGCCCAGGACAACTCACGTTTGCTTTCTATGCTTGTAAGACATCACTACATTAGAACAGTTAAATTGCTAAGAGAGATGGGAAACCCTACTGTAGGGGGCATGGAAATCTTTGTGCTTGCGGACACATACTAGGGGAACCTGAAATGTTAAGTACACCATGTTGTTCCTTCAAAGGAAGGAATGCAAAACTTGTTTTCTTCCCAGAAGGCTGGAATGGATGTGCTTTCTACCCTCATGACCTTTGTGCAGCCTGTGTGGCTGAAGATTTTCCCACACTGGATCCTTCTTCAGACCCTTCTCATAAACTTGTTTTTCTCAGTCAATCTATAGAATCCATCTTTATGGAAGATATCACATATACTTTACCAAGTTTCGACGTAGTCACATTCTGATTTACATTTAGCTTACTCTGTTCCTCAAAGAAATTTAGGCATGCTCTGTTGTGCACTTGGGACTGAGGTAGTTATCACAAGAAAAATTTTCACCAGATTGTGCTACATTTAAATATGTCTAAAATAAACAACTTGAGACTCCTTAAGTTTGAACTAGCACGGGCTACTGAGTTGTATTGTGCTGAATAACCTTCTTCTCTTCCACAGATCATGAAGGTAATAGAGATCCCTGAGAAATTCCACCAACACCAAACTCCTTCTGTGGCAGGAGATGCACCCTTACACTGGAACATTTGAAAGAAGGCAGCAGGAAGCTATACTAACATTTGGTTTCTGATGATTTCTCTCGGCCTTGCATACTCTGTGTGTGTTCTCTCTGGAGGATGGGACTTCCTCAACTTATATCTTCTGCAAGTTTGCTTTCAGTAGCATAGCATCAGGGGTCAATCTTAGGTGAAAATTTTCTCCTTGAGCCTGCCCTGGCTTACTCATGCCTGCTCTCCACTCTTGTGTCAGCTGTCTCTATCAGTTTCTGTCACTAGTGTACACTGGTGTGGATTTGTGCAAACTAGTTGTCTTAGTAACTTTTCTATTGCCGTGACAAAACACCATGACCAAGACAACTTAAGAAATAAAACATTTGTGCTCATGGTTGTATAGGATCAGAATCCATGACCATCATGCCGGTGAGTTTGGCAGCAGGCAGGCAGGCATGGTGCCGGAGCAATAGCCTGAGCTTACATCTTGATCCACAAGCATGTGGCAGAGAGAAAAAAACTGGGAATGGTGTAGTGGGTAGCTGTTTCCATCTTTGACTTTGAAACACTGCCTCCAGTGTGACAACAAGTAACTGCCACACCTGCTTATGACCTGCCCCTGGGGTGTGGCCAAGAGGAGACCCCTTAAGACCTGAGATACATATGTGTTTGCTCTCTTAGTTCCTCGTGGTTCTGAAGGTTGGATTTGCAGACTAAGTCAGAGTTCCCCAGAGAACTATGCTGCACTGTACCTCATCTCTCCTGCATCCTGTAATTGACCCCTTATTGGTTGTAAGTTACCCCTGAAATAAACCTCTTTTAATTACCAGATAAACTACATGGAATTGCCTCCTTAATTGCCACTATAGAATGGTATGGGCTTTTGAACCTCAAAATCTCCCTTACATACCTTCTTCAACAAGGTAACACTTCCTAATCCTTCTGAAAAAACCACCAACTACTGACTAAGCATTCAAATATGGGGTATATGAGACCCCCTATGGGGGTCATTCTCATTCAAACCACCACACTAGTTAATAGCAAGAACTGATTCTGGTCAGAGAGGGTCACGTACAAGATTCTGTATCTTACCAGCCAGTGCAGCCAGCTCAGTTCCCCACTGTTTGGTAGTTCTTAGTCTCCCTCTGTACCTACTGTACTTTCTCCCTAGTGTATTATCCTTGGTGTGTGTGTGTGTGTGTGTGTGTGTGTGTGTGTGTGTGTGTGTGTGTGTTGTGTGGTTAGGTAAGGAGTCAATGACAGATGTCTCCTCAATTGCTTACAAACTTGTATTGTGAGACAGAGTTTCTTACTGAACCCGGAGCTCACTGATTCACCTAGTCTGGGTGGCCAACAAGTCCCTGGGGTCCTTCAGTCTCCTCTTCCCTAACACTGGGATTATAGGTGCTTGCTATCACACCAAACATTTTTACTTGAGTTCTAGGGCCAAACCTAGTAATCTTGTAAATATTTTATGGACTGAAATACTTCCCCAGTTTCCCATCTTCATCCTTTTGATTTCTGGCTATGAAGATATGAAATGTCTCTTTAGCAGATGTGTTAAGGAGTCCCTTAGTGAAGTAGCATCAAGAATCAGGCTCCACGGCCAGTCTTATAGAATCTTCATGCTAGAGAGACATAGACCCAGGTTGGGAGTGAAGTAAAGATGCCATCCTGGCCAGACATACCAACTTCATGGGGACAGCTAAGCAAACAACAGCTCAAGGTTTCAAAGGTGATGTGATTTCACAGAGTTTCTCACAGAAACTGAGGGGGCCAGGACTAGAGCCCATACATTGGGCCTCTGAGGCTAGTGTTTTATTTTTTAATTTTTAAAAAAGGCTTAATTGGGATCAATTTGGAAGGAGATGGAAGGAGAAGGGAAAAATAACACTAAAAATGTTTGAAAAAGTGGTAGGAATCATATTGTTTTTTATGTACCTAAATATACATATAAGTGTATTTGTAGACATATACATACATAGTTTAAATGAAGCTATTCCACTTGTGCTAACGATTCTCCCCATAAGAGTCAAGGTCTAACAAAACCCCCAGTGCCAATCTTAAGTTGTTGTTCAGGGGAGTCCAAGAGACTCTCAAATCAATCCAGGCTGTTGCCGTTTCACTTGGTTACCTCCCAGAGGTTGATGGGAAGTCCATGTTGCTGAAGACATCATGCACTTGGGGTATAGTAATGCGCTGGAATCACCTGGAAATCTTTTAAAGGACATGCTTTCATAGTACCAGAAGGTGCCCTGAAAACAGTTAGGGGAGAGAAGCAACCAACAGTCTTTCCTGGCTGTGACACCCATGGACCATAGCAATGACCAGTATTGTGTGACACCCTAAAGGTGCAGTAGTGACACCTGCATCTTGTTGGTAACTAACGGTTTTCTATTGGATGCAAGGTCCGCTCAACATGGGGGAAACCATGCCTGGTGCTGGAAACCTACCTGGGGCTAATGAGGTCATGGATCTTAGAGGAGAAAGTTCTACCACATTTTACTAAACCAGAATAACTCCAAACTGTGTTTAAGCCTTATCTTTATACCCACAGATAATTGTAGCTCTCACCCCTCATCAAAGAAACTTCCTGGCAAAAGATGGAGGCCAGAACAGAAAGCCGCGACTAGCCAAAATGCAGAGAACAAATGAGCAAGGAGTCCCCAGCCCCAGCCAACATAGCTACAAACCCAATTCTTGCACTAAGGAACATCACAGAAGAGGAGGGGTAGAGACTGTGTGAGCCAGAGGACCAGGAAGTCTGCCGTGAGACTGTCTCCTAGAAATGATGGGGAAGCTGCACCCATGACACTTTCATAACATGGCCTCCAAACGTAGACTTGAACAGGACCTCAATGTCTTGTGGCTTGAATGTGAAATGCCTTCTGTAGACTCAAGTGTTTGGACACTAAGTCTCTACCTGGGGGCTCTGTTTAGGAAGGTTGTAGAGCCTTCTGAGGAGAGTCTTATGGGAGGAAGCATGCCACCAGAAGTTAGCCTTGATGTTTTGTATTTGGGACCCACTTTGTGTCCTCTTTCTGATTCCTGAATGTTGATGCAGTGACCAGTCAGCCCCCTGTTCCTGCCACCTTGCCTACCCTATTGCAATGGACTCTCAGATGGAATCAACCAGTTCTTCTTTCAGCTGCTCAGGTCATGTATTTTTATACAGCAATGTTTAAATTTACTAAAATGGCTTCCTTTCAGACATCACTTCCATCCTTGGCTGGGGGCGTCTTGTGATGCTTCTTGTGAACTCAGCCTCAGTATAGCCTGTTGGGAGAAGCAAAAGAGAATGAATCACTGAATTCCACACTAAGAAAACTTGCTCCTTCCAAGACTCAGAAACCATTATTCTAGCTGAATGAATCCATTAGATGGGTCAGCTCATTGTTTTAACCAAGTGGGTAACTCTCTCATCCTGAAAGAATGATCACTTTGGGCAAATGTATTACTTCACATAAAGCTCGGGGCTTACATGTTAGTGTGCTAATTAAAATTTTATTACTTGATATAAGTTCCTGATTCTAAGTGCCTTCTATAAATGCAGGCTAGTTTATTTATTTATTTATTTTTAAATGTCCCTATGTCAGACTAGATGTTGCCCTATTGGGATGATAATGTTTGATTGACAGGTGCTGTCCTGAGATGTGTGTGTGGAGGGGGAGACAGTGAGCATAAAGATGGATTGATGGGCTTAGTTTATGCATGTCTGTTCCTAGATGAAATGGTTACTAAGGGTAGAGGTGATAAGAAATGTGGCCTGGCCAGCTCCTGTCTGGCAGAGAACCTCTCAGGGTGAGGCAGCTGTCTCCACTCTCCATTTGGGGGCAAGATCACTGTCACCATCCCTATGCATCTTGGATCAGTTCCTCTATTTGATGTGTGTGGTTTCCTGGGCTGGGGACAGGTTTCTAGAGCTGCTTGGCGGGTGTTCTCATGTGGAGAGGCATTTGAAATAGCTCAGAAGTGAAGGCTATGCTGAAGCTGGAAAAGAGTGTATTTCAATGTCAGTGGGTTAAAAAAGATACCCCAAGTATCTATACTCATAAAAATAATTTATTTCTGAGTCAAGAGAGGAATCGGGACTAGCACATCAGAGGCAAACCAGTGTGAGTTGAGAGCTCCATTTGTTTCCTCAGCATTTATCTGTTGTTAGGCCCACGCTGATCTTGTTAGTACTGAACCTATGTTGTGCTTAGCTCCAGTGCTTTCCCATAATGCCAGAACCCCATTGTCAGCCTCCCTCTGGGACTTTGGAACTGAATTCTCAGGGCACTTTTTGTTGCTGTTTTGATGTCCATCTGGGCACTGTGGGTGCTAGGCAATGGATGCCTCCTGCCTGGCTGTTAAGTGGCTTCCTGGACGTCTCTCAAGCATAGTCCCCTTCTGCTTTTAGGCCCCTTCTATCATCATCACAAACAAGAAGTCTGCCAGTTGGAGTCAGCCTGCCTGTGACTGTCGCTTGTCACGTATTCTGGGAACCCCCTCTCATCTTCTCCCGACGAGCTTGTGGCATCTTTGGACATTCACTTGACATCTTGGCATGTGTGTGTGCCAATGTTGTGTTAGATAAATAACATGCATGGTGTGGATTACACATCGTTAAATTGAGAAGCTTAATTCTGAAACAGAGGGATTTGCTATCACACATGGCTCTGTTGAATGCTTAGAATCTGCAGAGCAAAGGTTTGTATACTTACCTAGTACTGCAGGAAATCTAACTTTATATTCTTTGCTGTGGGATGTTAATGTATGTCCTGTGGGAGCCCTTCTTGGGTTCCTTGTGGCGTTACCCAGCAGGTCTGCATAGAGGATGATTAGGACTATGGGCCTGAGTGCAGGTGTCTGAGATGGTCTGCACTTGGCTGTACTGGGGGATGGTCTGTATGTCAAGTTGCTCTGATTGGTCAATAAATAAAACCTGATTGGTCGTGGCTAGGCAGGAAGTATAGGCGGGACTAACAGAGAGGAGAAATAAAAGAACAGGAAGGCAGAGAGAGACACTGCAGCCGCCGCCATGACCAGCAGCATGTGAAGACGCCGGTAAGCCACCAACCACGTGGCAAGGTATAGACTTATGGAAATGGATTAATTTAAGCTATAAGAAGAGTTAACAAGAAGCCTGCCACGGCCATACAGTTTGTAAGCAATATAAGTCTCTGTGTTTACTTGGTTGGGTCTGAGCGGCTGTGGGACTGGCGGGTGACAGATTTGTCCTGACTGTGGGCAAGGCAGGAAAACTCTAGCTACAATTCTTGATACTGGGTGAGATCTTCTGGGCCATTATTGCTGCACTATGGTTCTGTGGTCAGTGGGTTATCACAAAGCTGTTTTTTCTCCTTGGGAGTGATAGTGACTTTTCCTGGGGAGACATGAACAAATATCTACTCATTCCAGATTGGGCACCAAGGATAGAACAAACAATTTGATACGAAGTCTCCCAAAGCTCAGTTTGGTGATATGATGAGTTTACTGGTGTTACTTATAACCATCTGGGTGACTTAAAGGTAGCTGCATCACTTGAAAGTCCACCCCAGTCTGGATGATGACTCACAAAAGATAAATTCTTGGTGTTCCCTGCATGTTTTGCATGTAGTTCAACAGGTAGAACTAGAGTAGAGGAGAGCCTACTTCAGTCATTATTGCTTTTATAGTCTTGAGGGGGAAGGTTTCAATAATCTTGTAAATTTGGGGAACTTCCTGAGACTTGTGAGATGTTTGTTTCCTGAGTCTTAAGGAGCTTCCTTTGGGAGTGGAAGGTTTAAATTCAGAGGTAACTGGTGTACCATGTTGGGGTGGGGGGTGGACTGTCCAAAACACTGCTATACACCACCTAGTCTTTCTTCCTTTTGTGCACAGGGACATCACACTTCTTCACATATTGCAGTTAGATTGTGATCACTTCCAGGCCAAGGAATGAGGTTGGGCACAATATGTTTGTCAATCTGGCAGAGGCAGTGACAAGACCATATGTGATTCTCATAGTCTCCCTTACAGTGAATCTGGAGGACTCTTGTGCTGATGAAACATCAGATAAAGCATGCTGGATCACTGGAGTCCCTGGAGGTTGCCCAGCCTCACAGAGCATCAGCATGAAATGGACTTTTGCTTGTTAAACCACTGAGGTTTATTAATTACTTATTACTACATATACTTCTTATACCCTATGATAAAAGGTACACAAATGTGGGTATGACAGGTTGGAATCTGCTAGAGTGGGTCTCCAAAGAATATTCCAATGTCAGCCAAAGATGGTGACCCACAAGAGGAAGGGATTCCATTTTCACTGGGATACAAGGAAACTGGACACAAGTGGAAGAAAGGGGCTGGGATATTAGGTGATAAAGAACTTGCAAGCATGGGGACCTAAACAATCCTTAGAACCCTGTAAAAAATTCTAGACATGGTGGCATGCACTTGCAATCCAAGTCCTGGGGAAGTGGAGACAGGTGGATCCCTGGAGCTTGCTGGCCAGACATTCTAGCTTACTTGGCTAGCTCCAGGCCAATGATAGATGTGCATACATGTGCACACATATGCACACAGAAATGGAGGAATAGGAAGTTTACACAGGGCAGCAGAAGCAGAATCATACATGGGTCTATGGATATTTGGGCTGAGCTGGTGTTTGGCTTTTGAGAAATGAAACAATTCCTTATGTTTCAGAACAACTCACATCCCATCTGAGTGACCACTGCCAAAGAGGATTCTAAGGATAGATGCCCATATCTACTGGGATCTTATTATTACAGCATTCTTTGGTTTGATTTCCAACAATTCTACCTACTATAAATTCCAGAGTGAACAGTCTCTTGTCAGGTGTTTGTCTGTCTTAGAAAGCTGACCCATGAAAGGCTTCAACTTCCCACAGTATGTGCTGTATGTACACAGCTTCTTAGGTTCCCTCTACATGGTCAAGCTACACACAGAGGTACCTCATACGGTAATAAGCCTTAGAGGGTGCCTTCCATGTAGATATCCCCAGCTCACTGCTGAGGTACTCTGGGGCTGCATCCCAGACAATCCCTTGCATTCAAATGGTTTTCTGAGGGTGTTCTTCTAAAGGGACCTAAAGTATGGCAATTCTTTGTGAGGGTGACTGTCCATATCTGTGGATATAAAGAGACCTAAGGAAAAAGGATTTGGTGTACCCTTACATTGAAAGACACAGACTAGGGTATGGATACTGTCTTCTACTGGTACTGGGTCCCACAGCTTATACTATCCCTCCAGACAGAATTCAAGCAACTACTTATGAGACAGATTTTATCCTCTATGTGTATGTGTGTGTGTGTGTGTGTGTGTGTGTGTGTGTGTACACATATGTGGGTCCACATGCATGCATTGTGTGTATGTGTATGTGGAAACCATATCCATCTTGTTTTTGTAAAACAGGGTCTCTCACTAGCCTGGAGCTCACCAATTAGGCTAGGTTGGTTGGTCATTGAATCCCAGGGATCCAGCCATCTCTGCCTCCCAGTCCTTGGCATACAAATGCGCACCACCATGGCTGGATTTTTATGTGGGTGCTAGCAATGGAACTCAGGTCCTCATGCTCATACAGTAAGCATGTAACTACCTGAGCCATCTCCCTAGTTTTTGTAGCAAAACAATATGTTCAAAGAAGTCAATGTCTTGTCCAGACCTCATGAAGAGGAAGGGCTTAGCTTGTGCAGATTGTGGAGCTTCGGCCAGGCAGAGGCCAGTCAGAAGCAAGCAGAAGGGAAATGCCCCCAAATGAGAGGTCCCTCGCTGAGCTACTGCCTCTGGGTATCTCTTTCCACTGGAGAGATTCAGCCATGCTTCTCCATTCAGCTTCAGGTTGACATTTGTTGACAGCAGGACAGAAAACACAATTGTCATGTGACTCATGTCACACAATTCAACGCATGAGGGTCTGTGGGATTCCCACATGTGACCTCACGTCAAGCATGCAAATCAAGCCTTCTGTCTTCCCTAACTTTATCCAGATCCTCTTCTGGAGGGCCCTGGACTGTGATTTGGAACTTTTGCTTTCTATACTAGCCTTCTTGTGCTGCCCTAGTAAGGAAGCACGGGCTGGTTGGCTTAATGAGCAGAAATTTCTATTCTCACAATTCTGAAGGTTGCAAGTCTGGGGTCAGGAGCCTGTTTCTTCTGAGGCTTCTCGGCTTGGCTTAGATGATGTCATTTCTCCATGGCCATCAGAAATCTCCCCTCTGTGTGTGTCTGTGTCTTTGTCTCCTTCCCTTGTAAGGACATCAGTCATGCTGTGTAGATGAATTTCTGAACAGTCTTATTAAATAAGAAACACAGAGCCAAATACAGAGGTATAAGCCATAGAGATCAAAGCAATAGCCGCCAACTAACCTTAGCTTACTACCTTGCTGTAGCTTCCCAAGAGAGCCTCTTCCTGTCTAACCTGTGCCTCTGTTGCCTTTCTGATCTGCCTTCTCATTAGCTCTAAGCACAGCCACATCACTTCCTCATCACTGCCTGTCTATACAGACCTCTAGGTCTCTATGGTTATTATTGGGATTAAAGGCATTTGTCACCATGCTTGGCTGTGTCCTTGACCACACCAGAGACTCTGCATGTGTGTGATTGGATTACAGGCATGTGCCGCCACTGCCTGACTTCTGTTTATGGCTCACTATGACCTCTCATCTCCAGGCAAACTTTATTTATTAACATACAAATAAAATATCACATTTCAGCACAAATAAAATATCACCACAATCCTGACTTGCATAGGACCTCTTTTCAACTTTACTGTTTCTCTAAGGACTCTATTCAAATATTCTCAGGAACTGATGCACAGGGGGTGGATGGGTGTGGATCCCAAACAGAAAATTTTCAGAGATTTCAGATTCAAAAGATAACTTTGTCTGTCAATCAGGGGCCTGGAAAGTCTGCTCTCGGTGGCATTGGCCATCACTTTCTCTGGTAGCCTTAGGAGGCAGGAAGTTTCCCGAGAGCAGAGCCTCAGTGGTTCCTGAAGCTGCATGGGGAATGGGCGTCAACAGCCCCTGTGCTTGGAAATATCAGTTGTCAACTTGACAGACTCTAGAATCCCCAGGGAATAAATAAGGTTCCGAGAGTGACTCTGAAGCACGTTCTACACTTGGTTAATTGAGATGGGAAGACCCACCCTATCGTGCGTGGCACTGGTCCACGGAATGAATAAAAAGGAGACAGTGAGCTGAGCACCAGCATCCATCACTCTCTGCTTTCGGACTGTGGATGCCATGTGACCAGCTGCCTCACCCTCCAGCTGCTGGGAGCTCCCTGAACAATGAGCTGTATTTTTAAACCATGAGCCAAGCAAACCCTTCCTTCCTTAATTTGCTCTTTTCAGACAGTGTCAAGGCAATGGGAAAACTGACTCAGATCCCCGGATGGAAAGGAAACCCAGTGGACTGAAGGTTGTGGTGGAGGGTAGGAGAAGGCGCCGTGATCTCCTGGAGCTGCTAAGTCTCCAGCAAGGACAATCGCTGGCTTTTCTTCAGCTCGGTTTTCCTTTCAGCACATTCGGTTGCTGGCCTGACTGCTCTCAGCAAATCTCAGCCCCTTTCCCCTGGTGAGCCAAGGTGAGCTGATCCGAGGCTCCTGCGCTGCCACAAGAAGTTAGAAACTGGACAAACTGCTCGTGGGGCTCTCTAGGCGAAGCCAGAGGCTGGCAGCTTAATGGGGCCGAAGCAAGGCTGGGCAGCAGGGTCGTGTGACCTTAGCTCCAAGGGCCTGTGAAATATTTGCTGATGGATGGAACAGCAGCTAAAGCTTGGCTCAAAATAACACACTGGACATGAGCAATCACAGCAGGACTTCTCCAGAGTCTGCAGAGTTTTGACGGAGGAGGCCAACCTTAGACATTTTGCAAAGGGGAGCTGGGTACATAGGGCTTGGAGCACTTGGGCTTGGAGGCCAGAAAAGGGACACTAGGTAAGAACGACGTGACTGTCCACTATAGATTGTGGGAGCAAGAGTGGCTGGGGTTATCAAGAGGAGTGGCCCAGACAAGGGCTCTGCAGAGGTAATGCTTCTCACCAAGGCTGCTATCCCAGGGGTCATAGGGAGGTCATGAGCAGTCAGGTGGTCCCCTCTGGGACTGGTACCCCAGCATGGCCCATCTGCTTTTCAGATAGAGTGGGTGCTTAGGGAATCAGAGCAGTCTCAGGGAAGCTCAGACATGCAAGGAGAGAGCTCTGTGGCTGCTCTCCCTGTTTTATTTGTTACAGTTCTGGAGTGTGGAAAGTCCATGTCAGACATCTAGAAGATTCCATGTCTGGTCAGGGCTCACTTCCTGGTTCTGCATGGAATCTTATCGCTGTGTGGTGGGCGTGTAGCCTGTTTTAGGAGGGCACTGTCCCATTCATGGACACTCCAGTAGTCAGAATGTAACACTAGGTTCCTGCTGTAGCTCATGCTCAATTCTCTGTGGCAGCCCATCCCCCACACAGGCTCGAGGTGCTGACTGTGGCTGTAGCAGACTTCTAGGGGCCAGGAGCCCGCAGCCTAGAGGTGAGTTTATGTCAAAGTGGGTATTGGCAACCACACTCCTGATCCCCGCTCCTCTGCCTCCCGCCTGGGGACCTGAGGGCCTGGCTGGGCTTGTGCTGGGAAACCACTGCATCCTCAGAAAGGTATAAGAAGAAACCCTGACCTCTGCTACACAGGCCCTGGTTCTCCTCAGAGCCCCTTCCGAGTGTCTGTTTCTGGTGCTGGGGCTTGAACTCTCCTCAACCTCTGCCATGTCGTCTGTCTGTCTGTCTGTCTGCTCATGGGATTAAAAACTCTTCTAGTAAGCTCCATCCTCCACCACAATGTGTCTTAGTGCCCTTGAACCTGCATTAGCGACTTTTCACCATGTCATGAACTAATCCACTTTCATGTGTGTGTGTGTGTGTGTGTGTGTGTGTGTGTGTGTGTGTGTGGTGTGTGTGGTGTGTGTGGTGTGTGTGGTGTGTGTGTGTGTGTTGGCCTGAGGACAACCTCAGCTATTGTCCCACATACACACCTGGATTTTTGAGACAAGATCTCTCACTGGCCTGGAACAGTTCACCCAGCTCAAGGGATCTGCCTGCCTCTGCCACCCTGGCCCTGGATTTCAAGATCGTGACACAGCTCCTGGTTCTTATCGTGTGGGTTCTGAGTCAGCAAACCCAGGCCTTTATGCTTGCACCCAGGCCCGCGTGCTTGCATGGAAAGCCCCTTAGCAGTGGAACCATCTCCACAGCCTGGCATTCGGTGTCCTAAGCTTGCAATCATTCATTGTTCAGTGTGATCCTAGTGCTTCCATAACCAGAAGAGGGTGAGCCTCGGGTGTGACAAGAAAGAGTCAGGCTCGGGTGTGTGAGGAGAGGGTGAGGCTCAGGTGTGAGGAGAGGGTGAGGCTCGGGTGTGTGAGGAGAGGGTGAGGCTCGGGTGTGAGGAGAGGGTGAGGCTCAGGTGTGTGAGGAGAGAGTCAGGCTCGGGTGTGTGAGGAGAGGGTGAGGCTCAGGTGTGTGAGGAGAGAGTCAGGCTAGGGTGTGTGAGGAGAGGGTGAGGCTCAGGTGTGTGAGGAGAGAGTCAGGCTAGGGTGTGTGAGGAGAGGGTGAGGCTCGGGTGTGAGGAGAGGGTGAGGAGAGGGTGTGTGAGGAGAGGGTGAGGCTCAGGTGTGTGAGGAGAGGGTGAGGCTCGGGTGTGAGGAGAGGGTGAGGCTCAGGTGTGTGAGGAGAGGGTGAGGCTCGGGTGTGTGAGGAGAGGGTGAGGAGAGGGTGTGTGAGGAGAGGGTGTGTGAGGAGAGTGTGAGGAGAGGGTGAGGAGAGGGTGTGTGAGGAGAGGGTGAGGCTCGGGTGTGAGGAGAGGGTGAGGCTCAGGTGTGAGGAGAGGGTGAGGCTCGGGTGTGAGGAGAGGGTGAGGCTCGGGTGTGTGAGGAGAGGGTGAGGCTCGGGTGTGTGAGGAGAGGGTGAGGAGAGGGTGTGTGAGGAGAGGGTGAGGAGAGGGTGTGTGAGGAGAGTGTGAGGAGAGGGTGAGGAGAGGGTGTGTGAGGAGAGGGTGAGGAGAGGGTGAGGAGAGGGTGAGGCTCAGGTGTGAGGAGAGGGTGAGGATCGGGTGTGAGGAGAGGGTGAGGCTCAGGTGTGTGAGGAGAGGGTGAGGCTCGGGTGTGAGGAGAGGGTGAGGATCAGGTGTGTGAGGAGAGGGTGAGGAGAGGGTGTGTGAGGAGAGGGTGAGGAGAGGGTGTGTGAGGAGAGGGTGAGGCTCAGGTGTGAGGAGAGGGTGAGGCTCGGGTGTGAGGAGAGGGTGAGGTTTGGTTGTGTGACAAGGTTTGGCAGAGTGCAGGCCCTAGGGGTGGCTCCATCGTGGTAGCACCTTCCATGTTCACGTGCTTCCATGTTATTGATGCTGTCATTCAGAAAACCTCCCTCCTGGGGTCAGGTTGGGTGTGTGGGCACTGCAGGAGATCCTCGTCCTCTTGACCCTCTTGGGCTGGTTTCTTCGCTGTTTTCTTTCTATGGAGACACAAGTCAAGTGTGGAGTGTCCTAGGGTAAGGCTGCTCAGATGAATGCCACCAAATTCTTGCCATCATAGTCATGCTCCTGAATCTCAAAACAGAATAAAAGCAGGTGAAGGACCTCTGTGGAGTGCAAATCAGGATCTCTCTTTTTGGAGATCCAGGCTTTCATCAGCTCTGAAATGGCTGTGAAAGGGAAAAAATGCCCCCAAGGTACCGCATTTTAATTCTAATTTTAAATGCATGGGTGGAAAGTCCAGCTGGTATTATTTTCCATCCTGATGAGGTGCCAGAGGGGCTGTGGTATTTTTTTTCCTTTTCAAGGGTAACAATGTAGGCTTGTTTTTCTTCATTTATGGGACCCCTGCATTCCTGAGACCCTTCCCACATACAACACAGTAGTACGCAGATACTTGCACACCATTCAGCACATTTGCTGAAAGTTGTTTAAGAAAATAATCATCACCATCATCTTGATAAAAAGGGTTGTTGCTATGACTTAGCAGATAAAGGTGCTTGTTGCTAAGACCAAGATTTGGAGTCTGATCCTTGGGACCCACTTGGTGGAAGGAGAGAACTGACCCTGACAGGCCTGCAGGTTGTTTTCTAAATCCCACATGCACGTCATCCCACATGCACGTCATGGCATGACCATGCTGCACACCCCCAACTCCCCACATACACAGTCAGTATAATGTCAGTAGAACGTCTCTAAGCTGGGTGGATACTTTGCTATCCCACTTCTCATTACATTGAGAAGATTGGGTGTTGGCAGGTCATATGAGAAGGAAGGCTGCCTATCCAGAAATTCAGGTAACTACATGTCCTCATATATATGCCCACAGAATGCATCTTATGCAATCATGCACACTGATGTAATAAAGCTGTGTCCTGTCAGGCCTGTCTGCAAACCTAGAAAGGTATGCCTTTGTCCATTCACTGTGTTACACTGTTATGACCCAGGACAATGAGAGCTGGTGCAAATCTTTGAGATGCAGCTATTTGATTATTATAAAGCATGTTATTAGCCCCACCAAATCTTTGTCCTTTAGTATGAAGCTGGGTATTTTTTAACTCCTTTTCTCCTCTTTCATGAGTCCAAGGAGAAGGCATTCTTCCAAGGGCAGTGAAAGAAAACACAGAGTGTACAAAAAGGGAGATATGACTTACGTTTTTAAGCAGGTAATGGGATCACAAGCCCAAGGCCAGGCAAGGGCAGTTGGCAAAGCACTGAAGGAATTGTCTCCAGCAATGGAAGAATACATGGTGGTTTCTCTAGCAGTTCATGGAGGAAATTGGCTGTTGCATGAGGCATGGGTGGTAAATACACTTCCCACGTCATATTAGAAGGCTCATTTGTGGTGATATTTTATGTGTGTACCCCCAAAAATCTTATCTGAGGATCAGAGGTAAAAGCCAACCACTATATTAAACATAGAGGTCTGGCAGTGGTAGCATACGCCCCTAATCCTAGCATTCAGGAGGCAGAGATGCATCTGGATCTCTGAGTTCAAGGACACACTGGGAACAGAGCCAGGTGTGGTGGCACATGCCTTTAAATTCCAGCACTAGTTAACCATGGAGGTCTGTAGGTCTGTAAAGACAGACAGGAAGTGATAGAGCTGGGTGGAAAGAGGAAGTAAGAGGACAGGGACAGAAAGGCAAACAGGCATGGGTATACAGGAAGTAGCTCTCTCTGGAGGCTGAGGAGTTGGTGAGGTGAGGTTGGCTGTGGCTTGTCATATTCCTCTGATCTCTGATCTCTCACCCCAATATCTGGCTCCAGGTTTTTTGTTAATAAGACCATTCAGCAATTCACCTTACACACGTCCAGGCTGCTTCTCAGCCAAGGAAGTGTAACTGGGCCCTGGAGCTGCTCATGCTGCCTGACAAGGACACAGGAAGGGAATCTTTAATTTCCTGCACTTAGAGAGCCTGAACTCTGGGAAGCAGAGGACTAACACACTAAAAAATGAAAGACCCTAACCCTTCAGGCTTACACCCCCCAAGCCCCAGGAAATGAGAAACTAAAAATCTAGTTCCAAGGGCAAGCTGACTCAGCCATTGTTCAACCACCCCTGCCACAATGTAACAATGTAAAGAGATCTCTGTTAAGAGATGTGCTCAACTGTTACTGGGATAGTTGCAGGTGTTCCAGGAAGGAACACTGTGACCTTTGTGTAAACTCCACTCCCGCTCTGACACCCCCCTTGAGGTTTCAGGAAGAATGTACCTGTTGACAGACTGTACCTACTCTGTGATCAGACCATGATCTTGTGAAACGAAGTTGTATGGGAATTGTAATCTTATGGCTTTTGTGGGTTTTTTCTTTAAAAGCCCCTATGGGGCTGCAGTAAGATGGGACTCTTGCTCTCAGGACAAAAGTTTGCCCATCTGTACAGATGCTTCAATAAAAACCTCGTGCTGTTGCATCAACTGGACTGGAGTCTGGGTTCTTGGGGTGCCCCCTCGAGAAGGTAGTACCCTGGGTCTGTGGTCTATCAAAAACACTTACCTTCCATGACTGGAGAGGTTATAGACCTTAGAATAGTGGTCCTCAACCTTTCCGACGCTGTAACCCTTTAAATACAATTCCTCAAGTTGTGGTGACCTCCAACCATAAAATTATTTTTGCTGCTACTTCATAATTGTAATATTTCTACTGTTACTGTAAATAATCTGATATGCAGGATATTTGATATGTAACCTCTGTGAGAGGGTCATTCGATCTCCCAATGGGGTCAAGACACACAGGTTGAGAACCACTGCCTTAAGAATGCTGTGGCTAATAAGATAGTAGTATTCTGCTGAATTGATAAAGTATCCAACTAACTGCCTTCCAAATACCTATCCTTATACCATAGGTTAGTGTGGCTCTCACTTGCTCACCTCTCACCAGAGAAGCTTCCTTTTCCAGTGCTTGGAGGTTAATAGAGAGCCCATCAACTGGTCACAGTGACTGGTGAGTGCTAAGCTTGGAATGGATGTCCATGCCACTCCCCTCCCCACAGAGCTCAGGGCAAACAGCTGAAGAGTGGATCAGAAGATTCTAAGAGCCAGAGGACCAGGAGGACTGCTGAAAATTAATGTCTTCTAGACACCATGGGGCTGCCACACCCGTGAATTCTCAACAACAGTGACAGTCTCACTAGACATGCACAAGATCAAACGAGACAAACTTCCAGTATTGATGGGTGGGACTCACAAGACCCCACCATAGTTGAGAGTTAGTGGCAGTTGATGGCTGCTGGGGAAGTATAGCTTTCTTCAGGGATGTGGTCTCCTGTGCATTGCCTGTGTTCCAACATTCAGGTCACACCCATGTACAAATGCTAACACTAACTGTTCTCTGTGCTTATGAACAGAAGAGGGCATGCATTTGGGAGGGGGAGGTGGTGTTGTCTGGGAGAAACTAGAACTGGGGAGTGAAGGGGTGGATATGATCAAAATACATTGTATGCATGCATGAAATTCTCAAAGAATAAATAAGATAAAAGTGCCCTCATAATGTATAATACAGAAGGACTCCATGCTCTATAAGAAGCTTAGGCACCACTCTCAGGAGTGCTATGGCTAATAAGACAGTGGGCAAAAGTTAGGGAGTATTTATTACAAAGTTTACTGATGATTAGGGGGAAAAGATGGCTGGGACAACATGGAAACAGAATCCACATCAGTTTGGGTCCATTAGACCTAGAGGTTGGAATTGTGGCTCAGCTTCTTTTCCTCTGGAGGGACAATCTTTCTTTGGGCCTCATGTTTTTTTTCTTTTTGAATATGGAGGACACAGAAGTAACCGTAGTCTCTTGACAGAGTTGAAGATGAGAAAGAACACGAGCGTGGTGTGGCTTTCAGCACAGCTCATGGATTGAAAGATAGAGGTGATTGTGATCATGACAGAGCTCTGTCTGTCACAGAATTGATTCTCAGCAGGGGATGAGTGGTACCCAGACTGGGCCCACAGAGGTGACTTCAAAGGAGGATTCATTTTCTTCTGAGGAGCAAGGAGATGAGATCAGGTCATGTCCATTTCCCCGTGGAAAAGCTTTCTGTGAGAGGCTGGGCTAGAAAATCTTTCTTTTCATTGCAGAATATAAATACGCTCGCCGAAGGACAGAGAGTAGGTGGATGAAATAAAATAGCTTAAAGGTACATAAAAAGAAGATAAAGCACAAAACCAGATTAAAGAGGGACACCATTTCCTATCAAATGAATCCATGCACATCCCAGCCACCATTTTTCTGGACACCTTTCAGAGTTTATTGGGTCTAGGATCTCTGAGAAACAGAAGTCAGTTTCAAGGGAGGGTGGAGCAGCAAGCTCCTTCTCCTGATGGCTTACTGTGGTGCCATAGGGCACAGGGTTTTCAGAGATGAAGAAAATGGCAGGGACAAGAGCACCTTAGCTTCCTCCACAGCTGTCCCATCCTTTGGGCCCCTCTTTCCCCATTTGCTTTGAGTAGCCATTGCGGTCCATTTCTGCTCCTGGTGGCAGAATGTTAGCTCCAG
The DNA here is from genome assembly GCF_049852395.1 of Peromyscus maniculatus bairdii. Lineage (NCBI taxonomy): Eukaryota > Metazoa > Chordata > Mammalia > Rodentia > Cricetidae > Peromyscus > Peromyscus maniculatus. Next base: position 13,870,647 of record NC_134862.1, read on the forward strand.
GAGAGACCAACCAGTCTCCACCCTCCAACAGTGGTGAAGACCACACACTGATGGCAGTTCATTCCAGCTGTGCTGTAAAGGTAATGGTGGGACCTGCTCTAGCTGGACCCACTCATTGTAAAAATAAAAAGGATTTAGAGATAATTTGTGGCAGTCAAATAGATAGGACATGAAGAATTTGAGGTGGTGGTCCACTCTAGCTGGGTCAGCTTAAACTGGCATCAGAGGTTTCTTGGATAGAGGATCAAGCTCAGAATGTTGTTACCCTTTTTTTCCCCAGTGCTAACTTATCAACTTTAAGGATACTTAAAGCTCCTTTACATATTCTTGTGTGTGTGCTTGTGTGTGTGTGTGTGTGTGTGTGTGTGTGTGTGTGTGTGTATGTGAGTGTCTGTCAGTGTGGAGGTTAGAGGAAAGTGTTGGTCATCATGTCCTATCATTCTCTGCCTTTTGTTTTGATAGGGGGTTCTCTCACTTAACCTGGAACTGACTATTTTTTGGTTAGGTCAGATGGCCAGCAAGCCCCAACCTTCCTCCCATCTCTGCCCCAACAGTGCTGATGTTAGAGGTGCATGCTCACTGTATGTCCAGATTTCTGTGTGGATTCTGGGCATTTGACTCAGGCCTTCAAGCACTCTCATTCTCAGAGCCATCTCCCCAGGCCCCGTACAAATTCCCGAATCTTGTAATCTACTTGCAGCACACTGATTTCTGGTAAGATGGACTTCTGAGATAAACAGTCCCCTTTTCTGGAAGGGCCCACCTTAGGGAAAGACACAGGGCTGTGTTGGGGGTAACAGAGAGAGGAGAAACAGAAGCTCCAAAATTGCCAGGATGGAGCTGCTGCTGTTCAGTGAGGTCTGTTCTTTTCTAAAGGGGGACTTTTGTCTCCTTGTCTCCCAAATTTAAATGGTGTCTGCTTTCTTGAATTACTGTGTCTGCTCTGGGTTCTTCTCATTTAGGAGCATAGACACTGAGATGGCTTCTGTGGGGAAGACCAGAGGAAACTCAATACCTCTCCATCACCCTCACATTGACTTCCCAATGTTTCTGATATTTTAGGGAGTCTCTTCATGGTTGTCAGATTGTAATGGGGGCACTGGTGGTCATCTAGGGGGATCACCAAGCTTGTTCCCTGGCATGAATAAAGAACTGAATGTCTGAGAAAGACAGAAGACCAAGACTCAGGGAAATGGAAAGTGGCAGCTTTCTCCCTTCCACTGAGAAGGCCTGAAGGTTGGGTGTCTGCTAAAGGAGCCCTAGACTGGGTATTTGTGGGCCCCATGCCCTCCCCTCTCCCCACTGGTCTTGTTTACACAGCCACCCTGTGCCTGCCTGCCATTTCTCTTCTGCAGTGTCTCCTGAGGACAAGAAGCTGCGAACTCAGGGAGCGGGCTTTTGCTCCTCTTGTTTATCTCTGTCCCTCTAAGTCTCCTTCCTCCTAGGGCTCTCAGTTTCATTGGTAAAATAATTTAAGAAATGACTCAAATGGGAGCTTGCGGACAATTTTATTAGAATCTAAAAGCAAAGCATTCTAGGGAAGGCAAGCTGTAAATCTCAACAGCTTTTCAGAGGAGGAGAGTGGAGAGAAGGGGAAAATAGCAATGTGGTTTGAGCCAGCCTGGAAGTCAGGCACAGGCAGAGGAGTTGCCATAAGGTGGGAGGGGGCTCTGGAAGAAGAATAAGGGAGAGACTGCTCAGTAAGGGAGAGCCAGGAAAGAAGCAAAGGGAGTTTCTGAGTTAGATGAGAAAAGCAGGCAGAATCACAAAGCATGACTGTGACCCTGTAGGCTGCAGTGCTGGGACTGGAATTCTGGGAAGGAAAAATAGTATCTCATTAAAAGGCTAATTATTCCACCTATCTGTTTAGCATTGCTTAACACAAGCCTGCCTTCTAGGGATTGTCTGTTGGACAGGTGAACAACCAAACTGGAATGTCTGGTCTCCACCCAGAGCAGAATTTTATTCTCTGGACCAGGAGAGATGGTAATGGGCCTTTATTGCTGCTCTGGTCCCAGCACAGTGCCAAATGTTATCCCTCTCCCTTTCCTGTTTGTATTCTGCTTCCTGCTCTTTGACACAGGGTAGCTGCTGAGCCCAGCTTACCCACTATTCCAGGAGAGACATAAAAGCTACTTCCTATTAAGGATTCAGGTTCAGGGATCAGCCATAGAGAGTGCCCTGTCCCTGGGGCAAAGGAGTTTTATTTTCCAAGAGGAGACTGCTAAAAAGCAGAACCAGAGGCTGGGGAGATGGATCAGTCCATCAAATGCTGCTGTAATGTCTGAGGTCCTGAGTTCTACCCCCAGTGCTCATGTAAAAAAGTTGTATGTGCTAATATTATCCTGAAATTCCTGTGCTGGCAGGGCTGAGATAGGAGAGTCCCTGGGGGCTCTCTGGTCTGCCATCTTGGCCAAATTGGTAAGTTCCAGGTTCAGTGAGAGACCCTGTGTCAAAAATCAAGGTGGATAGCAATTGAGGAAGACATGGAGATTGATCAGTGGGCTCCATGTACACACACACACACACACACACACACACACACACACACACTCCCACAAATACACTTATGTATACACATACACACAAAATAAATAAATACACACATATACATACATAATACACACACATAAACACACAAATACACATACACACAATATAGAACACAAATACACACACAAATATACATATACACATAAAGACATACACATTCTCATACACACATTCTCACATTCTCACACACAGGCAGGATTAACAATACTGAGATTTTGCTATTTTCTAAATTCTGTGCTATTTGTAGATGTCATACTTTATCATATTGAAGAGTTTTAACACTTTTCTCAGTTAGCTTTGAACTTGCTACAATCTAGGAAAAATTGCAGTGTGGTTTAAATAAGTAGGCTATAATTTCCTTACGTAGGAAGAATTTGAGCCAGGTCTGGGAGCACAAGCTTCTAATCCTAGCTATTTTGGAGGTCAAGGCAGAAGGATCACAAATCCAAGATCAGGTTGGGGTACAGAGTGAGTGTAGATACAAGTCGAGAAATTGGTGACCATGTCTCAAGATTAAAAAAAATAAGAAGAATAGGGTACAGCTCAGTGGAAAAGCACTTTCCTAGCATGTCAGGAATGTCTAGAGCCACAGAGATGAAACACAACCTCATAGCTGTGGTAGTATTCTAATTGTACTGAAATATGATTTTGATTGTATGTTAATAAATAAAGATGCCTGGGGGTCAGAGCTATTAGAGCCATAGAAAGAGCCAGGTGGTGTTGGCACACACCTTTAATCCCATAGATCTCTGTGTGTTCAGGGATACAGCCAGCATTGGAGACATATGCCTTTAAGACCTAGAGGGCTGTACATATAGACAGTGACGAGGCAGTCACGTATTTGGGTTTACAACCAATGAGAAGGCAGAATGACTTTGAAACAACTGACACACAAGGAAATAGCTCTCTTTTGGGAAGCTGGGACACAGCAGGAGGAAGGGTGAGATTTTAGCTCTGAGCTCTGACCTCTCAGCTTTCTCTTTTACATTGTTTCTGTGTTTCTTATTTAATAAGACTGTTGGTTACATCTACATCTGGCACCCAACGTAACAAGAATCCATTAAAAACAGCTTGGCTTGGCGGCAGGTCCGCTTTCCCGCAAGGGCGGCAGGCCGGGCGGCCAGCCTCCTAGTCCGAGCGGCCGGCTTCCTAGTCCGAGCAGCCGGCTTCCTAGTCCAAGCAGCTGGCTTCCTAGTCCCAGCAGCCAGCTTCCTAGTCCAAGCGGCGGCTTCTTAGCCCGGGCCTAGCTCTGCTTGGCCTCAGGCCAGACTAACTGTGAGCTGCTTGCTTAAAGCCGGTGCTACAAACAACTCAGACCTGCCCTGCCGAACAGGGCCCTGCCTGTAAAGCCAACGCACATGGTTGGAGCTTAAGGAAGCCAGACACAAGCCTTGACTCGGCACAAGAGGGAACACGTGGCTGGATTTAAGCTTCAGCCAGCTACACTTTCTTGTGCATTCTCTCTCTCTCTCTCTCTCTCTCTCTCTCTCTCTCTCTCTCTCTCTCTCTCTCTCTCTCTCTGGATTTATACTTTGGACATTAGGTGGCTGTTTTGAAAATCCCCTCAGATTTCTACTGTTCTACGCAGATTTGGTAAGTCATAACATATCAGATATTTTAAAGGAAACTATCTAAAAGAGAATTTTTTTCCACATTAAAAAGAAAATGGGTTTTATGTGTACATTGGAAGAAAATTGGGTTTTGTTTGAAATTTTAGGCAGTCTGACAATGGAACAACTATATGAGAAGATTAATGTTGATCGAATTATGCAGTTTATTACCATGCTTATCCTCATTTTACTATTTAAAAAGATAGTCAATTTAAGTGCCAGGATGACAGCTTTAGAACAACTTGTTAAACCTCTAAAAATTCAGACAGAAGAAATTAACAGCAAAGTTGTTTCAAGTTTGCATTATAAGGTTGCAGAAAGAAAGCCTGTTTTCACACAGTCACCCTTAATTTATCCTGTAACCGTACAGAAGATGCCTGATCAAATGGCTACACAAAATATTTGGGCTCCAATTGAAATGTTGGATTTAAAAAGGTTTAAGGAGGCAATAGTATCTTATGGCATGCATTCCCCATATGTAAAGCAAATGTTAAACTCTTGGTCAACATATAATAGGATTGTACCACAGGACTGGCGGGACCTTGCACAAGGCGTTCTGGAACCCAGCCAGAGACTTAAATTCCTGACCTGGTTTAAGAATGAGGCTAAAAACATAGAAAAACAATGGAGGGATAAAGGAATACAAGTTTGCTAGGATCAGCTTATTGGAGAAGGCCAATATGCTTCAATACAAACACAATGTTTATATGATGTCCAAACCCTAATTTTATGTCGAACGGCAGCCTTGAATGCATGGGACAGAGTTGAGGAACCAGGAAAAAAATCTGAGTCATTTTGAAAGGTGATGCAAGGCCCAAAAGAGTCTTTTACAGATTTTTTACAAAGACTGGCTTCAGCAGTAAAGAGAATGGTCTCCGATTCAGAAGCTAGTAAGGCAATGATTGAATCTTTGTCCTTTGAGAATGTGAATGAAGCATGCAAAAGAATAATCAGGCTACTAAGGGCAAGATCTTCACCTTTGGAAGATTGGATTAGAGATACAATTAATGTTGAAGCTGATGAGCATGATGATATGTGGGTAGGAGAAGCAATTTCAAAAGGATTGAGAAATGTTAGGTGTTTTGGATGTGGAAAGTAGGACATTTGAAAAGGGACTGTAGACAGGTCATTCCTATAAACAATGTTTCTTCAAGGAACAATGGCAACAGAATGCCCCTTCCTTCTGGAGTATGCAGAAGGTGTGGTAAGGGAAAACACTGGACCAACGAATGTAGATCAACAAAGGACAGAGAGAGTAATCCTTTGCTTCAGTCTTCGGGAAACTCCCAGAGGGGCCTCAGGCAGGCCCCCATTGCAAATCCAGTTCACACCTTTCCTGCAGCCATAGAGGAAATCCCTGCTCTGAGCGATTAAATAACCAAATGCCTATTGGAATAAATCATGCTGGTCAGGATGATGAAACAGAGAGAATAGAAAATTCAGGAGAAAACAAAGAAAATTTTTTGGCAAACTTCTATTAATGAACAAAGACCAAAATTAATGATAAAAATAAATGGTGTTTTGTTGTCTGGTCTGGTAGACACAGGTGCAGACGTTACCATAATTGCACCAGAATTTTGGCATCCAACTTGGCCTCTTCAGGAGGTAAACGTTCAACTGTTAGGAATTGGGACATTATCTCAGGTGAAACAGAGTGCAAGATGGCTCGAATGTATAGGTCCAGAAGGACAGAGAGGAAAATTAAAACCATATGTGGCTAATATAACTATGAACCTGTGGGGCCGAGACTTGTTTCAACAATGGAATACACAGATTAACATCCCTCCAATCTCAGAAACAAATCATAAACTAGCACATATTACCGAGAGAAATATTAGAAGATATTGTTCTAATGAGTGGTCACCAGCCATCCATATTATACAAGAACAGGGCACAGCAACTGATGATCTTCCAAAGACACCAACAGCTCTACCTTTAAAATGGTTAACAGACAAGCCTGTATGGGTCCAGCAATGGCCTTTAACAACAGAGAAACTCCAGGCTTTAGAAGAGCTGGTAGAAGAACAGTTAAATGCTCAGCATATTGAAGAATCAACCAGCCCTTGGAATTCTCCTGTATTTGTTATTAAAAAGAAATCTTATAAATGGAGAATGGTAACAGACCTTAGAGCAATTAACAAAGTAATTCAACCAATGGGCTCTCTACAATCTGGGATGCCTTTGCCTACTCTGTTACCAAAAGGATGGCCTCTCATAGTTATTGATTTAAAAGACTGTTTCAATTCAATACCCTTACAAGAAAAAGACAGAGAAAGATTTGCTTTTACAGTGCCTACTTATAATAATTCTCAACCAGTTAAAAGATTTCAATGGAGGGTCCTCCCACAGGGAATGTTGAATAGCCCAACTCTGTGCCAATATTTTGTACAACAGCCATTGGAAGTGATACGTAAAAAATTTCCTAAATCTATAATTTATCATTATATGGACAATATTTTACTAGCTGACTCAAATGCAGATACTTTAGAAAGAATATTTGAAGAAATAAAGAAAATTTTGCCTTGCTGGGGATTACAAATTGCTCCTGAAAAGATACAAAGAGGAGATTCTATTAATTATTTAGGATATAAAATAGAGCTACAAAAAAATTAGACCCCAAAAGGTGCAAATTAGGAGAGATAGACTACAGACTCTTAATGACTTTCAAAGATTATTTGGAGATATTTCTCATCTACGAACTATTGTTGGGGTAAAAAATGATGAACTGACTAATTTTCCAAAACCTTAGAAGGTGACAAGGACTTAAATAGTCCAAGAGAATTACCACCTGATCCTGAGAAAGAATTGGCCTTGGTAGAAAAGAAAGCGCATGAAGGACAAATGGATTGTATTGATCCAAAGCTGGATTGCATTTTGGTTATTTTACCTTCTAGGCATTCTCCTACTGGAATATTAATGCAGAGGAAAAATATTATATTGGAATGGATATTTTTACCAAATAAACCAATTATGTGGAAAAAATCTCTGACTTGATTTGCAAAGGAAAATTGAGACTTCGTCAGTTAGCAGGAATATACCCAGCAGAAATTGTCATACCGTTAACTAAGGGGGACATTGAAAAATTATGGACAGAAAGTGAACCTTGGCAAAGAGCTTGCAGTAATTTTTTGGGAGAAATTAACAGTAAATATCCCAAAAGCGATAGAATTGGTCTTATAAAGAGAGCTGATTGGATCTTGCCTCGAATTGTATGGCAAAAACCCATATCTGGAGTTCGTACATTTTATACAGATGCCAACAAACAAGGAAAGGCAGGTTACAAATCAGAAAATTTAAGTAAAGTGGTTCAAAGTCCATATAATTCAGTTCAAAAATGAGAATTGTATGCTATTCTGTTGGTATTAATGGATTTTTCAGAACCTCTCAACATAGTAACTGACTCTCAGTATGCTGAAAGAGTGGTGTTACATATTGAGACTGCAGAATTTATCCCTGATGCTTCAGAATTAACTTCACTATTTATTCAATTACAAGATACAATCAGGAGAAGAAACCATGTTTTATATATAACTCACATTCGATCCCATACTTGTCTGCCAGGCCCTCTAGAACAAGGCAATGATGAGATTGATAAATTATTGATAGGAAATGTGCTGGAGGCCTCAGAATTTCATAAAAAACATCACGTCAATAGTAAAGGTTTAAAAAAGGTTTTTTTCCATAACCTGGCAACAAGTCAAAGAAATAGTAAAGAAATGTCCTACTTGTTCCTTCTACAATCAAACGCCATTACCAGCAGGATGTAATCCAAAGGGTACTCAGAGGAATGAAATCTGGCAGATGGACGTGTTTCACTTTGCAGAATTTGGAAAACTGAAATATGTACACCACACTATCGATACTTATTCAGGATTTCAATGGGCAACTGCTTTGAGTTCTGAAAAAGCTGATTCTGTAATCACTCATTTGCTAGAAGTTATGGCCATCATGGGTATACCTGCACAAATCAAAACTGACAATGCTCTATTATATGTCTCTGTTAAAATGAAACAGTTTTTTGCTTATTACAATATAAAGCATATTACAGGCATACCACATAATCCTACAGGTCAAGCCATTATAGAAAGATCAAACAGAACTCTAAAGGATATGCTAAATAAACAGAAAGGGGTAACAAAAACCCCCAGAAATAGACTGCATAATGCTCTTCTAACTTTGAATTTTCTGAATGCCAATGAGAAAGGAACAACAGCTGCAGAGAGACATTGGATAATAGAAAAACTACAGAATTAAATCAGCCTATATACTTTAAGGATGTGCTGACCTCAGAATGGAAACCAGGGTATGTATTACATTGGGGACGAGGTTTTGCTTTTGTTTCTACAGGAGAAGATAAGCTGTGGGTACCATCAAAATTGATAAAGATTCGATTTGAACAAGAGAGACCTCTTAATTAGAGGAGATGATAGTTCATCAACCAACATGAACATCCAATTTAAACTAACTTGTATCAATAACACATGACTTTTCATTTAATCAGATAATAACTTGCCAAAAAGGAACATCCCCAAAATTAGTCTTGGGGAAAAGTTTTTGTTTTTGTCTTTTAGGAGAATGAAGGTTAAGGAATCTGAAGAACACTGGACAAATGAGACAACTGAAGAAAAGGGACAAATCATCTATCCAAAGAAACAGAGTGAAACGGTGTATGGGTATATATTATCTAAAAACTTTATGTCTTCTTAAATGTTTGTTTCTGCTTTTCTCCAAAAATTTAACACTATCGGTCTTTTAATAGTCCCAGTTCAATTAAAATTTAAAGCTGACTTTGGAGTTGGAGAATGGCTCTCTCCTTCTTTAAACTCAAGCATGTTGTTAAAAGGAAAAAGCAAACTCCCTGTATCATGCCAGAATAAAAGAGCCATCTTCTGCTATGGTATAGGACAAAAGCCAAATTAATTAAGGGACTATTCTAATACTAATCTCAACTCTTTGATTCTATTCTGATTCTTTAAACTTTTCTTAAAGTATGCATTTTATATCAGATTAACACATACAGATATATATATATATATATATATATATATATATATATATATATATATATATATTAAACTTTGTTAAGATATGAATGGTCATATAGAGTACTAACTAATTCTAGAAAAAAAGGGTTCAATTGCCTGCATATATATGTCTTTGTGTTCGAGTCTCATCAGTTTTCTGCAGGAAATCATGGCCAGGCCTAACATCAACTGAAGTCTCCAGGAAGAAGATGGGGCCCCACAACAGCAACAATTCCACGTGGACAATAATAATATCATTAAGATGACAAACATCATCCACAGATCAGCTTTGAACTACAAGGTGCTCAGAGTAATTTTGAGATGACTATCTGAGATGATCCAGTATCAAAGACTACTTGAATAAGGACTTGAGATAAACCCTGAACTTTGGCATTATATACAGACTGGATAATAAAGGATATAGTTATCTTTCCTAGAAATTGACAATTAACCTAAAATTTTTCTTTCAGGATAAAGAAAACTTCACCCATACCCAGCAGGAAGCAATTTTAAGAATACAATGCCCACATTACCAAAGAGGTGGTGTGGGCCAGGTGGTTTTTTGGTCTTTTTAATGGGTTTTGGGTCTGGGATAATTTTCAGTATTTAGGGGGTTTGGTTATAAGTTTTTGTCAAGGGTTAGGAAAATGGCTAAGCAAAGGAGATTAGATTTAAGGTTCTTGTTTAAAAAAATGGAAGAGAAAAGAAAGAAAGAAAAGAAAAAGACAATTACTAGTTTTAAAAACTTTACATTGGATTGGATTGTTTTATATTGTATACAAATTTGAAACTGATATTGTTAGAAAATGCTATATGTATATTTCTAATTGTATTTATACCATTCATTTAACATTGTAATGCAATTTTCTGATCCTTGAATGTTATTATTACCAACTATTAGGATATAAAGAAATGAAAGTTAGTAGTTAGACATTACAATAGAACTTGTAGTCATATTAGACATGTTTTAAAAATTGAGCAGAGATGTTTTAGACAGGTCATCTTCAAACTCTTCAGAGATCTACAAAATATGGCATTTAAAATGTTTTAATAACTTAAAAAATTTTTCTTTTTTGAGACATGTCAGCTCCTGGCAGTACCAATCTACTTCAGAGAAAATATGGGCATTGAAGAAACTGCATATGGAGTCAACTTTCTTTTTGGCAAAAGTTAGCCACTGGACAAAAAAGTATCCTCAAATCAACAGGACAAAATGGACAGACAGAACACAAAACAAGGGACTACTGATTCTTGCCAAAACAAGTGTGGTTATGGCTTTATCAAAAGGCATCTTCTGAGGCCAGGACAATATGGCCCCATCCCTAAAGTGGTCTTCGCAATCCGGAAAAGGTACAGTGCCCTTTTCCTCGAAGACAGCTTAACAGGCAGAGGGCCGATAGCTTCTGTTTTGCAATGGAACAACAGCTGAAAGCTCATGCCTCTTGAAAGTAGACTGGCATTTAATAGAGGGATGTGGAGAAGAAAGGGATGCTGAGATGAAGTCATATATACACAGCAAAGAAGAATGGAGAGCTGAACTCTAAAACTGTCAACAATTTCCAGAATTTAAAATCCTGAATCATGACAGGACACTAGTAGAATTCAGGTGTTTCTGGTACATAGACTGCTCTCACCCAATGTGAGGTTGAACTGTGGACCTTGTGTACATCCTACTTCACAAATGAGTCTGTCAGATACGCTAAGCCTATAGGCTGAAGATGATGCCCCAACACTGCGGAGAAACGTCAGGTGACTGCCCACACAGCTGACTGTTTCTGTCAACTCACAATTTTTTTGGAAATTTCTTGCATGCACTTCCTGTTTTTATTTTTGTTAGCTAATATTATTTCCTTCTTGGGTCTCTGAGGGAGTTGAAGATTAGTTAGTTATGGTTGAAAATTAGTTAGTTATAGTTGAAAATTAATTAGGATAGAAAGTGCATTAGATATATCTTGGATTTACCAGAATAGGATAGATAATGGAATTATTTTTTCTGATTTGTCAAATACCTGTTTAGGTATTCATTACTTGTATATATTGTATATAGTTATTGTACTTTTGTATATAGTTTTTCTTTTGTTAGTTATAACTTTTTGCTTTTTTTCTTTTTATTAAAATAGAAAAGGGGAAATGTGGTAGTATTCTAATTGTACTGAAATATGATTTTGATTGTATGTTAATAAATAAAGATGCCCGGTGGTCAGAGCTATTAGAGCCATAGAAAGAGCCGGGTGGTGGTGGCACACACCTTTAATCCTATAGATCTCTATGTGTTCAGGGATACAGCCAGCATTGGAGACATACACCTTTAAGACCTAGAGGGCTGTACATACAGACAGTGACGAGGCAGTCACATATTTGGGTTTACAACCAGTGTGAAGGCAGAATGACTTTGAAACGACTGACACACAAGGAAATAGCTCTCTTTCGGGAAGCTGGGACACAGCAGGAGGAAGGGTGAGATTTTAGCTCTGAGCTCTGAACTCTTGGCTTTCTCTTTTACATTGTTTCTGTGTTTCTTATTTAATAAGACTGTTGGTTACATCTACACATAGCAGCTGCAAATGCCCACTGGCCTTGACCCAGTGCCTTGTCAAGTTGACAATCAATATTAATCATTACAACAGATTACCTGGGATGGATTGTACTGGATACATGGGTGGTTTCAGGGAGGGTAAAGGGAAAATCCTCAGTTGTATTTTCTTGTCTTTTGGGATCCAGCTGATGGAGAGGCTACTTCTAGAGAGTGGAATGAAAGCTGAGTGTGTAGCAGTCTGGCTTAAAACTCACTCTGATGCTTGTAGCTGGAGTCTTTCTCTTCAGCTTCTGCCAAGCCCCCCACAGTCCCACAGCCCACTTACAAAATAAACACACAGATGCTTATATTATTAAATTGTTTGGGCTAATGACTCAGGCTTCTAGCTAGCTGTTCTTATATCTTAAATTAACCCATTTCTATAAATCTATATCTTGCCACATTGCTTGTGGCTTTACCAGTATCTTACATGTTGGTACTCATGGTGGCAGCTGGAAGCATCTCCTGACTCAGCCTTCCTGTTCCCAGCATTCTCTTCTCTGTTTGTCCTCCTATACTTCCTGCCTGGCTACTGGCCAATCAACATTTTATTTATACAGAGTGATATCCACAGCACCTCCTCTTTTTTTACCAAAAGAAAGGTTTTAACTTTCACATAGTAAAATTACATATAACAAAACAATTATCAAGCAAGACCTATAGCCATAATTTCCAGTAAAAACCTGTTAAAATGAATTATAAAGAAGCCGGGCGTTGGTGGCGCACGCCTTTAATCCCAGCACTCGGGAGGCAGAGGCAGGCGGATCTCTGTGAGTTCGAGGCCAGCCTGGGCTACCAAGTGAGCTCCAGGAAAGGCGCAAAGCTACACAGAGAAATCCTGTCTCGAAAAACCAAAAAAAAAAAAAAAATGAATTATAAAGAAATTCAGATTCAGACAGACGAAATAAACAGTGAATTGTTTTCAGGATTGGATTATAAGGTTACAGAAAGAAAGCCTGTTTTCACACAATCACCCTTAATTTATCTGGTAACTGTACAGCAGCTACCTGATCAAGTTAATGCACAAAATATTTGGACTCCCATTGAAATGTTAGATTTACAAAGGTTTAAGGAGACAATAGTATCTTATGGCATGCATTCCCCATTTGTAAAGCAAATGTTAAACTCCTGGTCAACTTATAATAACATTATACCACAGGACTGTTGAGAGCTGGTAAATGCTGGCCTGGAACCCAGGGCATAGCTGCAGTGGCATTTGTGGTTCAAAGAGGAAGCTAAAAACAAAGAAAATCAATGGAGGACTAGAGGTGTACAAATCTCCCAGGATCAGCTTGTTGGAAAAGGCCAATGTGCTGCAATACAAACACAATATTTATATGATAACCAAGCCCTAATTCTATGTCGAATGGCAGCCTTGAATGCATGGGACAGAGTTGAGGAAGCAAGAAAGAAAACGGAGTCATTTACAATGGTTGTACAGGGCCCAAAAGAATCCTTCACGGATTTCTTACAAAGACTGACTTCAGCAGTAAAGAGAATGGTCCCAAATTCAGAAACTAGCAAGATAGTAATTGAATCTTTGGCTTTTGAGAATGCAAATGCAGCATGCAAGAGAATAATCAGGCTGTTAAAGGCAAGATCTGTACCCTTGGAAGATTGGATTAGAGACACGTTTAATATTGAGGTTCATGACCATGATGATATGTGGATAGGAGAAGCAATTTCAAGAAGTTTGAGGAATGTCAGATGTTTTGGATGTGGAAAGCAAGGACATTTGAAAGGGGACTGTAAATAGAGCATTCCTATAAACAATGTTTCTTCAAGGAACAATGGCAACAGAATGCCCCTTCCTTCTGGAGTATGCAGAAGGTGTGGTATGGGAAAACATTGGACCAACAAATGTAGATCAACAAGGGACAGACCAAATAATACTTTGCCTTGGTCTTCGAGAAACTCCCAGAGGGGCCTCAGGCCGGCCCCCACAGCAAATCCAGTTTAGACCTTTACTGCAGTCCTAGAAGAAACCCCTACTCAGAGCAATTAAATAACCAAATGCCTGTTGGAATACACCAGGCTGCGTGGGGTGATGAAACAACTGAGACAGAGAGAACAGAAAATTCAGGAGAAAACATAAAGAAATTTTTTTGGCAAACTATAAATGAACAAAGACCAAAATTAACAATTAAAATGAATGATGTTTTGTTGTCTGGTATGGTAAACACAGGTGCTGATGTGACCGTAGTTGCACCAGAATTTTGGCATTCAACTTGGCCTCTTTAGGAGGTAAACATTCAGCTGTTAGGAATTGGAACATTATCTCAAGAGCAACAAAATGCAAGATGGCTCGAATGTATAGGTTCAGAAGGACAGAGGAAAATTAAAACCATATGTGGCTAACATAGCTATGAACCTATGGGGTAGACACCTGTTACAACAATGGAATACTCAGATTAACATCCCTCTAACCTCAGAAACAAATCATAAACTAGCACATGTTTCAGAGAGAAATATTAGAAGGTATTATTCTAATGAGTGGTTACCATCCATCCAGATTGTACAAAAACAGGGCACAGCAACTGATGATCTTCCAAAGACACCAACAGCTCTATCTTTAAAATGGTTAACAGATGAGGCTATATGGGTTCATCAATGGCCTTTAACAACAGAGAAACTCCAGGCTTTAGAAGAGCTGATAGAAGAGCAGTTAAATACTCAGCATATTAAAGAATCAACCAGCCCTTGGAATTCTCCTGTATTTGTTATTAAAAAGAAATCTGGTAAATGGAGAATGGTAACAGATCTTAGAGCAATTAACAAAGTAATTCAGCCAATTGCTCTCTATAATCTGGAATTCCTTTGCCTACTCTGTTACCAAAAGGATGGCCTCTCATAGTTATTGATTTAACTGTTTCTTTTCAATACCCTTACAAGAAAAAGATAGAGAAAGATTTGGTACATAATTCTCAACTGGTTAAGAGATATCAATAGAGGGTCCTCCCACAGGGTATTTTGACTAGCCCAACCCTGTACCAATATTTTGTACAAGAGCCATTGGAAGTGAAACGTAAAAAAATTCTAAATCCATAATTTATCATTATATGGATGATATTTTACGAGCTGACTCAAATGCAGATACTTTAGAAAGAATGTTTGAAGAAGTAAAGAAAATTTTGCCTTGCTGGGGATTACAAATTGCTCCTGAAAAGATACAAAGAGGAGATTAATTATTTAGGGTATAAAATAGATCTACAAAAAATTAGACCCCAAAAGTTGTAAATTAGGAGAGATTGATTACAGACACTTAATGACTTTCAAAGTCATTTGGAGACATTTCTCATATACGTTGGGATAAAAAAGGATGAACTGAATAATTTGTTTGAAACCTTAGAAGATGACAAGGACTTAAATAGTCCAAGAGAATTATCACCTGAAGCTGAGAAAGAATTGATCTTGGTAGAAAAGAAAGTACATGAAGGATACATGGATTGTATCGATCCAAAGCTGGATTGCATTTTGATTATTTTTACACTCTAGGCATTCTCCTACAGGAATTTTAATGCTGAGGGAAGATATTATATTTTTACCAAATAAACCAAGTAAAAAATTAAAAACTTATGTGGAAAAAAATCTCTGACTTGATTTTGAAGGAAAATTGAGAGCTAATAGCAAGCCATAGCAGAAGATAGATGGTGGTGGAACATGCTTTTAATCTGATCACATATCAGACAGAGTCTGTGTGTTCAAGGACATAGCCAGCTTTGAGACACACACCTTTAATCTCAATACCAACCATAAAGATCTGGAGGTCGTTATAGGCAGTGAAGAAGAGGTCATGTGGTTGGGTTAACAACCAATGAGAAGGCAGAACAGAAAGTCAATAAAAAGACAGACACACAGGAAGTAGGTCTCTTTCTGAAGGGAAGGAGGGCAGCGGCAACGGGTGATAAGAAGGTGGTTTTAGCCTCAGCTCTTAGCTACTGCTCTGACGTCTTGGGCTTTTAACTCTCTGTTTCTTATTTAATAAGACTTTTACATCTACAGATACCTGCCTATCCTCAGAGCCCTCCTCCCCAGTGCATTCAAGAGGAAGAACACTGGGAAATCCTTGGACACAGCACATTCATTCGAAGGTCCTTTACCACATTCTTGTTACTATGTGAAACATTCTGCCTACACAGAGCTGGTACTCACAGGCAGGAACCTGCACGGGTATGCTCTGTCTCTGTCTCTCTCTGTCTCTGTGTCTCTCTGTGCTGGTGTTGTATGCCCACATGGTGTATGTGCCCATACACACACATGCAGAAGCCAAGGAGGACAATGGGTATCTTCCCCTATTGGTCTCCATCTTATTTTTTGAGATGGAGTCTTTCACTGAACTTGAAGCATAACTGTAGTGGGTAGCCATTCCAGCTTGGATATGGAAGTTCCAACCCCCATTGAGACTCTGGCAACTGTCACACCTACAAGGCGGGGCGAGGGGAGGCGCCTGGAGACCCGAGAGCTGGATGGGCCAGTGCTCTCTCTGTGCCATGACACTGAACGGTGAAGGTGGACTGTGAAGAGCCCCGGAGAACACCGCTGGATTGCAATAATACCTACCTACCTTTCACTTAATTTGTGAGTTACGCCATTAAATAAATATCCTTTTAAATACGTGGAGTGGCCAAAATAATTTCTTCAATATCTGGTGCTCACGTGGGGCAAACTCCAAAGGCCTGGGCGGCTCCCGCCCTCTCCTCCCTAGCTGGCGGGTACCTAAGCCCACCTGCAAAGTTCCATATAACCAGGCAAAACCTACACGGTTCCATTCCCGAAACATGGAGCAGCTAGTCCGATCTCAATTCCCTAGCTTAGCCCCAGACCAGCTTTAGAGGCAGGGGAGTGCTAGCTCTGATTTCCGCCATCTCTGCCATTTCTGCCATCTCTGACTCCAGCCAAGGTCGCCAGCAGGCCCTGTTTTGGAGCTGTACCAACGCCACCTGCTGGCTGAAAAGTGCTACTACATACCCCCAAACCCACGAAAGGTAAGCATATTGTTTCAAGTAAAGGTATTTGATAATTTTACACCTTAAAATTGACTAACAAATTTTGAGTAATTCGTGTAATATGGCCGACAACATTACCTCACAAGAATTTAAAAACCTTTTTGCCTGTATGATGAATGACATCTTCCTGGAAATATACAACATTCCAAAGGCATATCTGGGCTATACCATTTTGGCATTCATCATAATAAATCACACAGTGTTCAAACACTTGTTTAAGAACAAAGATGAGTCATTATTGGGACTGATACAGGCTTTAAAAGATAGCAATGAAGGCTTACAGAAAAAGATTCTCTCTCTGGAATCTGCTAACCAGGATTTACAGGCTTTCAAAGACAGCAATGAAGGTTTACAGAAAAATATTCTTTCTCTAGAATCTGCTAATCAGGATTTACAAAACAGGCTTATACTCAAAATTGATTTTATTGATAATAAATATGAATATTTAATGGATAGAACACTAATTCTCCAGAGTGAAGTTGTGGCTACTCAGACAGTATATAAGGAAGAAAGATTATCGTTAATTGATAGGATAAGGTCCATGGAATCATGTGTTTCTGAGGAACATAAGAACTTCTATGATTCCAGGAGAAATCTGGAGTCCCTTGCAAGAGAGGAGGTTCACTCCCTAGGTGCTCGTTTGCAAGCCCTAGAAGAAACTCTCAGTAAACATGACAAGGGAACTAATAAGCAGAAGGTCAAGACCATAGAGGTTGTAACATCTCCAAATGGCTCTCATACAATGGCTTATCCTGTTATCATCCATGAGAAGCCAGCAGATGACACACACCCCAAGCCATATATGACATATACATTACAACCAATTTCAACAAGGGACTTTAAAAATATAAAGGAAGCAGTAGTTACATATGGGATACATTCCACTTATGTAAGACAGATGTTAAATTCGTGGTCTACCTCACATAGAATCATTCCAGATGACTGGCATCAGTTAATTTCAGCTGTTCTAGAATATAGCCAGCAGTTACAGTGGAAAAGCTGGTTGAGAGAAGAGGCAAAATTTTAGAACAACAAGGTAAAATCAGAGGTTTTGTGATCTCCCAAGATCAAATACTTGGTGAGGGATTTTTCGCTGACAGGAATGTACAAGCCACTTATGATGAGCATACAATATCCCTATGCCGTACAGCAGCTCTAAATGCTTGAGAAAAAATTCCAGAACCTGGAAAACCAACTGAGGTATACACAAAGATATTTCAGGGACCACACGAACCCTTCACTGATTTTTTACAATGACTGAACACAGCTATAAAAAGAGCCGTGTCAGACAAAGAATTAAGAAAAGTATTAACTGAGTCCTTGGCATTTGACAATACTAATGCAGAATGCAGAAGAATACTTACACCAATAAAGATCAGATCAGCTCCTTTGGAAGAATGGATTCAATATACTAATGGTGTTCAGTCTCTTAACTACAGTAATGAGGCTTGGATAGGAGAGACAAATCCCAGAAATGAAAGAAGGCCCCGTGTTACCAAATGTTTTAAGTGTGGTACACCAGGTCATATAAGTAAAAACTGTACATGGGGTACTCCTAGAAGTAATACTCCTTCTAGGAATAGCCTAAACAGGAGACCCCAACCACCTCCTGGATTATGTAGAAGATGTGGCAAAGGCCGACATTGGACCAGTGAGTGCAGATCAAAAATAGATATATAAGGCAACACTTTACTGGTGGGAAACACTTCAGGAGGCCTCTTGCTGGCCCCAAAACCAAATGTAGTATGAACATTCCCAGCCACTGTGGAAGAAATTCCTCTCCAGGACAACTGAATAAACCAATGCCTAATGTAAAAACCGATACTGCAATGGATGATAAAACAGCTTTGATAGATGGATCACAGTTTGCAAATAACACTATAAAACAAATATTTTGGCAGACTTCCATAAATGAACAAAGACCAAAGCTTAGAATTTGAATTAATGGCCTGGTGCTGGAGGACCTGGTAGACACAGGTGCAGATGTGATGATAATTACACCAAAATCATGGCATCCGAATTGGCCTCTTCAAGAGGTAGATGTCCAACTTTTAGGGACAGATCTCAGATAAAACAGAGTTTGAGATGGGTTGAATGCATAGGGCCAGAATGACAGAGAGGAAGGCTGAAGCCATATGTAGCAAATGTAGCAGTAAATCTTTGGGGCCGAGATCTGTTACAACAGTGGAATACGCAGATTAAAATTCCTACACTTTCAGAAAAGGAATACAGACCAATGCATGTTTCTAGGAATAATATAATACCATGCTATAAAAATCAGTCACCAACCATTCAGGCTGTTCATAAACAGAGCACGACTGTTGTTGAACTCTCAGAAGTACCAACTGCCTTACCTTTAAAATGGCTAACTAATAACCCTGTCTGGGTTGGACAATGGCCTTTGACAAAAGAGAAGCTACAAGCTTTAGAACAGCTGGTTCAAGAGCAGTTAAATGCTCAACACATTGAAGAATATACCAGCCCTTGGAATTCTCCTGTATTTGTTATTAAAAAAAATCTGGTAATTGGAAAATGCTGACAGATCTGAGAGCTATTAATAAAGTAATTCAGCCAATGGGCTCCCTACAGACTGGGATGCCCTTGCCCTCTCTGCTACCCAAAGAATGGCCTATAATAGTTATTGACTTAAAAGACTGTTTCTTTACCATACCCTTACAAGAAAATGATAGAGAAAAATTTGCCTTCACAGTACCTAATTATAATAATTCTCAGCCAGTCAAGAGATATCAATGGAAGGTCCTCCCACAGGGAATGTTAAACAGCCCTACTTTGTGTCAATACTTTGTGCAAAAACCATTAGAGATAATTCGTGTAAGGTTTCCACAATCCATAATTTATCACTATATGGATGATATCCTATTAGCTGATCCAAAGTAGATACATTAGAAAGCATGTTTGAAGAAGTAAAAAAAAGTTTTGCCTCACTGGGGACTGCAAATTGCTCCTGAAAAAATACAAAGAGGAGATTCTATTAATTACTTAGGATATAAGATAGAGCTACAAAAAATTAGACCCCAAAAGGTACAACTAAGGAGAGATCAATTGAAGACTCTTAATGATTTTCAAAAGTTATTAGGAAGTGTTTCCAACTTACTGGGTATCATGGGAATACCCAAAGATGGACTACAAAATTTGGCTAATACTCTAGAAGGGGACAAAGAAATAAATAGTCCAAGAGAATTATCAGCAGAAGCTGAGAAGGAATTGGCTCTAGTAGAAAAGACAATTCGAGAAGCACATGTGGATCGTGTGGATCCAGAACTTAAATGCATTCTTGTCATATTCCCCTCCAGACATTCCCCAACAGGTATTTTGATGCAGAGGGAAGATATTATATTGGAATGGATATTCCTACCACGTAAACCAAATAAGAAATTAAAGACTTATATAGAAAAGATCTCTGATTTGATTCAAAAGGGTAAATTAAGATTTTGCCAGTTGACAGGAATGGACCCAGCAGAAATTATAGTACCGTTAACTAATGAGGAAATTTCATCAGTATGGAAAGATAATGAATACTGGCAGAGAGCCTGCAGTAACTTTTTGGGAGAGATTAACAACCACTATCCCAAAAGCAAAAGAATAGAATTCATAAAGAAGACTGAATGGGTCCTTCCTCACATTGTACGACAAAAGCCAATTTCTGGAGTCCTCACATTCTATACTGATGCAAATAAATCAGGGAAAGCAGGATATAAATCTGGAGATTTAAGTAAAGTGGTGCAAAGTCCATATAGCTCTGTACAAACGGCAGAACTGTATGTCATTCTTATGGTACTGATGTACTTCACAGAACCCCTCAATATAGTCACTGACTCTCAATATGCAGAGAGAGTTGTTTTACATATTGAAACTGCTGAATTTATTCCTGATAATACAGAATTAACTTCATTATTCATACAATTGCAGGAAATCATCAGAAAAAGGGAACATCCTATATATATAAAACACATATCAGATCCCATACAGGTCTGCCAGGACCTTTAGCACAAGGTAATGATGAGAGTGATCAGTTACTAATAGGTAATGTGCTAGAAGCTTCAGAATGTCATAAGAAACACCATATAAATAGCAAAGGTTTGAAGAAGGATTTTTCCATCACTTGGCAACAGGCTAAGTATATTGTGAAAAAATGTCCTACTTATTCCATCTATAACCAAACTCCATTACCTGCAGGGAGTAATCCAAAAGGTATACAAAGAAATGAAATTTGGCAGATGGATGTGTTTCATTTTGCAGAATTTGGAAGATTAAAGTATGTACATCATACCATTGACACCTATTCAGGATTTCAATGGGCAACTCCTATGAGTTCTGAAAAGGCTGATTCTGTGATTACACACCTATTAGAAGTTATGGCCATCATGGGAATACCTGTACAAATTATGATAGAGAATGCCCCAGCATATGTCTCCAATAAAATGAGACAATTCTTTGCTTATTACAATATAAAGCATGTTATAGGTATACCACACAATCCCACAGGCCAAGCAGTCATAGAGAGATCCAATCAAACTTTAAAGGATATGCTAAATAAACAGCAACAGGTAATAATGACTCCTAGAAATAGACTGCATAGTGCTTTATTAACCTTGAATTTTCTCAATGCTGATGAGAAAGGAACAACAGCTGCAGAGAGACATTAGACGACAGACAAAACTCCTGAGCTAAACCAACCAGTTTATTTCAAGGATGTGCTGACCTCAGAATGGAAACCTGGATATGTTCTATGTTGGGGAAGGGGTTTTGCCTTTGTTTCTACAGGAAAAGAAAAGCTATGGATACCAACAAAATTAATAAAAATTCAATTCCAACAGGAAAATCCCCTTGATGAAGAGAAGTAAAAAATCATCCACCAATGTGATATCTCTACAAGTTGTAAGAAAAATTTAACAATCAAAGGGTGGGATAGGGTTCTGTTTTTGTCTTTCCAGGATAATGGAAATACCCATCTTCCAAAACTCATAAGGCCTTGGATATCTGGATGTTTACAGCAGAAAGGAAGAATCTATTGGTACCAATCTATACATGGTAAAATCTCACTGTCTAACATCTATCTCTCTATCAATCTAGAAAAGTTGTGGTTCCAAATCAATTATAAGCCAAGCTGGCTTTGGAGATGGAATTGGCTCACTCCTTCTCTAAACCCAAGCATATTGCTAAAAGAAAAGTTTGAGAGATTCTTCAGTCCCGTATCAGAAGAGCCCTCTGGTGTGAGACAGAAGAAAACCAATAAAAAGGGACCATTGTCTTCAAAATTCTAATTCTCTCCTGCTTACTCTTGATTTCTCAGAATCCTTTCTTACATGCTATGTCCTCTTTAAATCCAAACCTCCCATTTTTGATAACAAATAAGTTTTTCCAATAGCAATCTTGGAAGTCTCCAGAAGGAAGATGGGGCCCCAACAACAACAACTCTACCCAATCCAGAATGATGCCATGGTAATCATCATCATACTACACTTCTTGCCAGAATTTCAGACAATCTTAACCATTACTCTAAAATTTGCTGCAGAACTCACAGTTAGTCTAACTGAGATTTAACTATCTGAGCTTTCTCACAGTACCCAACAGAGATAACATCACCCCCTAAATGGCAGGAAGCAATTCTAAGAAAAGGACGCCCCTTCTCCCTTGGGTGTCATAATTCTCAGGGTTATGGATGATGGTTACAGGGTTGGGGGTAGAAGAAAATATTAGACTCAGTATTGTAAAAAAAAAAGGGGGGGGGGAGAAGAAATGGAACAGATAGGTATAAGATATGATGGTAAATCATTATTTATACTAGCAAACAAATTTAGTAAAATAGCAACCTTAGATAATTTGCACTGTAATTTGTACTGTGATAGATTCTTATATGTTGATTCAAATGTAAACTATTTTTATACTCCTGTTTAAGATAATTTGTATATTGATACAAATACAGAACTCTATTTGTTATAATGTATGTATATTTCTACTCTTATTTGAAACATTTTTATATTAATACAAATGTAAATTTATATCTGTCATACTTTATATATGTTCTACTTCTGTCTAGGATATTTGGTATATTGATATATATTTAAGATTATTTTCATATTGCATATTGCACTATATATTCCTACCTCTGTTATAAATATCTTGTGTATTGTCACAATTTTGAAGTCATCGTTCTTCACCATACATTTTCTTATAGACCTTGTTTACATGAAGCCTTAGTCCTTAGGTTATTTTGGTAGATTAGACTTATAGATTTATAGTCGCCTATGCCTGTCATCTCTATAGTTACATTAGTTAGGTTATCCAGATTTACAGATACATAGGTCAGATGGACAGGTAATCTTTAAACACTTCAAAGACCTAGAGAATATGGCATTTAAATAACTTAGAATTCTGTTGACGTGAGACACAATTGCTCCTGGCTGCACCAATTGATCCCGAGAGAATGTTGGGCTTCTAAGACATTTCCATTTGGAAGTTTGTCTTTTTGGCACAAAATGGCCTGCTGGGCAAAGAACTGCCCTTGCCTTGATGGCTGACAGTACAAATGCAATGCTGTCCTTTCTGGACAAGCAGGACACAAGGAAAGCAACCACTGTACTCTGCCAAGACAGGGTAAGATGGTCTTTCAGAAATCCTGCTTCTGAAAATGGTCTGTCAGATACTCTAGGCCTGTAGCCAATTTGAATGCACCAAAAATGCTGAGAAACATTAGGTGACTGTCCAGGCTGCCAGCTGTCTTGGTCTACTCTTGCAAGATTCCAGAAAGTTGCTTGCATCCATCTACCATTTCTCAGGTACCATTATGTTCCTTCTCAGGTCTTTGATGGGATTGAAGACTAGCAGTTATAGTTACAACTTAGTATATATAATATCTTAGATAGAACATATTAAGTATTAGATTCAGGTTCTTTAGGATAGGATACCTTTGAATGATCTTTATAACATGCCATTTACCTATGCTCTATACTTCTCTGGATTTTCATATGTGTTTCTTCCTTGATATTGTTTGCATTGGTTGTAGTTACATCTTATCTAGGTCATTATCCCTCATTATTTCTGGGCAATATTTGATAACCATTCCTTTGTATATAGTCTTGTATTAGTTTAGAACCTTCTTATTTAGACAAAAAGGGGGAGATGTAGTGGGTAGCCATTCCAGCTTAGATCTGGAAGTTCCAACCCCATTGAGACTCTGGCAACTGTCACACCTACGAGGCGGGGCGAGGGGAGGTGCCTGGAGACCCAAGAGCTAGATGGGCCAGCGCTCTCTCTGTGCGCTCTCTCTGTGCCGGGACGCTGAACGGTGAAGGTGGACTGTGCAGAGCTCCGGAGAACACCGCTGGATTGCAATACACCTTCCTCAGACCCTGCGACCTACCTTTCACTTAATTTGTGAGTTACGCCATTAAATAAATATCCTTTTAAATACGTGGAGTGGCCAAAAGAATTTCTCCAATAGATAACACTTCAGCCAAGCTGGCTGGCCAGCAAGCTCTGATGAGCTGCCTGTCTTCAGTCTCTAATTCTGGTGTTCTAGATACACAAGGCCATGCCTGGCTTTTACCCAAATGCTGGGGTCTTGAACTCAAGTCCTTTTGCTTGGCAGCAAATATTCTTACACAATAAGCCACCTCCCCAGGCCCTGCCTTTCTTTTCATGGATTTGTGAGATCTGTAAGAACAGGGAGAGTATATTAACTGATTTCTTTATTGGGGTAGCAACATGCCTGACAAAGGCAACCTCAGGGAGGAGGGGTTTGCTTTGACTCACAATTTGAGGATAGAGTCCATCAGGGTGGAAGTGTCAGGAGAGCATGAGGCAGCAGGTCATGTTGTATCTGTAGTCAGAAAGCAGGGAGTAATGAATGTTAGTGCTCAGCTCTCTTGCTCCTTTTTATTTTATTCAAGACCTCAAGCCACAGCATGATGCTTTCCAGAGTTAAGGTGAATAGTCCCACCTAGATTAACTTCATCTAGAAATTCCCATACAGATATGCTCTGAGGCCTGTCTCCTGGTGATTCTGGATCCTGTCATGTTGACAGTCAATATAAACTGTCACTGAGGTAGCTATCTGTTCACTTCTGACTCCCTGGGCCCTAGCAATGCACCTGGCCTAAAAGGTGGACTGTTTGCTGTTTAGAAGACCTGCCAAGGCTCCTCTCTGTCCACCAGAAACTGGAGGTCATGCTGGGTTGCTGAGTCCTGAGCCTGTTGCAAGAAGTGCATCCCTCTTAGTCCTTCCTCCAGATTGTACTTATTTAATATTTGCGCTAGACACATAGTTCCTGCTGAAGGGCTTTAATAGCCCTCTTGACATTTCCCATTTTTTGGATGATTGTTCCTATTAAATTATTGTAATGAAACAAATAAACATTACTTTTCCCCATGTCTTAAAACTCTGCTCTAAATCGACTGTGTGCCAAGCCTGCCACAGCTGTAGATATTCGCTGGATGACTGATCGGGTTCGAGGAAAGAAATGGCTTCCTGTTGGCCATTAGTGCCAGCAGGGAGATCCAGCCTGTTGGTTCATTTCAGAGCCTGGGAGGTAAGACTGAACTGCCAGCAGCAGTGATACCATTAGTCTAACAACACTTACCATTTATCATTTTCCACTTTCTGTTTGTCATCCAGTGAGTTTCATTAAGGTTGTTTACAGGAGCTTGGGTGAAAAGTTATGTATAGGAACATGGCTACTTTGACAGGGAAGAAAATGTCTCTCCATTCTCCAGCAAACATTAACTACCTGTAAAGATCCTGATAATTTGACTTACTTTTTTTTTTGTTTGTTTGTTTTTGTTTTTGTTTTTCGAGACAGGGTTTCTCTGCGTAGCTTTGCGCCTTTCCTGGAACTCACTTGGTAGCCCAGGCTGGCCTAGAACTCACAGAGATCCACCTGCCTCTGCCTCCCGAGTGCTGGGATTAAAGGCGTGCGCCACCACCGCCCGGCTTGACTTACTTTTTAATTACCAGAGAAATTATACCTAAAGCTCTTCTACATGCTGAAGTAGAAAAATGAGGCATCTTCTTGCACAGTAGGGTGACTGTAGTTAACAATGGTGCATATTTCAAAGTAGTCGTATGAGAAGACTTGATTGTTCTTACTATAAGAAGCCGACTAATGTTGGAGCTAAGGGAGGATTTCATTATCCCATTTGAGCATTGCATGTAAACAGATTCAAAGAAAATCACATGACACTCCATAAATATGTACAGTTTTGAGTCAGTTAAGATAAAATAAGACTTACAAATATCAATTCATATTTACAGCACTTGAAATAATGCCATAATTTAGAATTACTATAAATCAGCTTTTATGTATGTGTATATATGTAACACATCATAAGATCCTTAGTAAAAATAACATGTATACAATAATAAGAAGTAAATGAATAGTCATTTGTAACTCAACCTCCCAAGAGTTAAGAACTATTAGCAATTTTGCACATAGTTTTTTCAAATGCTTTTTTCTCTTTCAGTAAATAAAAAGATGGAATCATGCTAGGTATCTTGTTTGCCAATTTGCCTTTTGTCACTTGCTAATATATCATGAGCATCCTTTAGCACCAAGAAGCCCCTGTAGCCTCATTTCAAATGATTGGCTAGCAGCCCATCATATACACATGTCACAATTTATTTATCACAATTGCTATTATTAGGTGTGGGAGTTGTCCTCTGCATTTTATGATTAGATACAGGCCTTTGATAAAATATCTCTAACTGTCAGAGAATATGCTTCTGTGCCCATTCATTATTTTGTTAGGATAAATTTGCATAGGGGCAGATTCCAGGTCATGGTGATAGCAGTGTGGAGATATTTGATTCGAGCTTCCAAATTGCTTTCAGAAAAGCGACGCCAGGTTTCACTCACAGGGGCAGACGGGAAAGCTCATTTCTGTGCAGCCTTAGTGTGCGCCACTCAAATCTTAGCCCATCAGTGACAGTAAGCTGGTATCTGAAGAATCAACCACGCTGTTGGTGTTTTACAATTTACTGTCTTATCACTGTGCATTGTTTTATGATGAACAGAAAGGAATTGCATGCCAATTGCTGAAATACTTGCTCATTCTTAGGACTTGCCTCAACAGAGCAGAATGCTTTAAATATATTTCAAAACGGTCACGTTTCCCCTTCCTAAGAGAAAGTGCATTTTTCTCCCAGTCTTCACTGTGGGAAGTTGGGGGAGCTCCCCACCTGGATCCTTGAAGGTTCCCATCGTGTGTCCTGTTCTGAGACACGTGATTCCTTCTATCTATGTTTGTCTCCAGTTTAGGGAGGAGGTTTGCCCTGTACCCTTAGTTCTCTGACAGATCTGTTGACTTTCAGTTTTTGTACCTCTCATCAGTAACAGCAGCTTCCAAGTTCATGGCTGTGAGGGCCCTGGGAGGAGCGCGTAGTCATCTTGCCATCTTAGTTACCTGTTGCTGTGGCGTATCACCTGACAAAAGCAACTTGAGAAAGAAGGGGCCGGTTTGGTTTGGGGTTCTAGGGGAGATTGTCCATCATGGCAGGTAAATCAGGAGAGCAGTGGGAGGCAGCATTGGGTCTGCAGTCAGGACGCGGAGGGAGGTGAATCCTGGGCCTCAGCTGGTTTCCTACTTTCCTTTGTATTCAGCCTGGGACCCCAGTCTAGGGGATGGTGTCACCCATGTTCAGGGTGGGGCCCTCCTACCAGTTAATCTCTGGAGACACCATCACAAACATGACCAGAAGTGTGTTTCCTAGGAGACTCCAAATGCAGTTAAGTTATGATGAAGATGCCATCACTGGAAAAAACACACCTTTTTTTTTTTTTAAATCTATTCATCTTTTTTAGGATTTAATATATTTCTAGATTTTCTATTTAATCATTCCCTCTTCATTCATTTGGTAGGTTTTATATAGCTAGTTTTCTTTTAGGTTTTTATTTGGATAGTTCATGATATATCAGTTATCTTTCAGTTTTTCTTTTCTCCACTTTTTTTGGTTAATATCTTTAAGGAAATAGATTACCTATGTACAAGGAACTTGAATATATATATATATATATATAAATTTATACTTGATTTTGTGTGTATGTGCATATGACAAAGGATAACATGTAGGCATCAGTTCTTTGTTTTTTCATGTGCTCCTACAGGCATCTTATGGGGTCCCTTTGTATGTTTTCTTCAGAACAAAGGATACTGTGAAACTCAAAGATACTGTCTAACGGACAGCATTGAGCAGGTAAATAAAGGAGTGAAGGAATCTTAGATTTAGAGCATCTATCCATCTTTTCATGTATTTAACTATGTTTAAATTTATTTGATCATTTCTTCAACATTTAAAGTTTTCTGGGCTGGCGTGGTGGCTCACTAGATAAAAGTGCCAGCTGTCCTTTGACCCCACATGGCACAAGATAAACAAAAATTTAATTAAATTTTTAAAAAATGATAGTTAAAAGGGACTTGTCTTTTTTGGCTCAAATATAAGATATATGAAATTTATATTTATAAATGTAAATTTATAAATATATACTTTTTGTTTTGATCTTTTGAGACAGGGTTTCTCTGTATAGCTTTTGGTGCCTGTCCTGGAACTCCCTCTGTAGACCAGCCTGGCCCCGAACTCACAGAGATCTGCCTGCTTCTGCCTCCCAAGTGCTGGGATTAAAGGCGTGCGCTGCTGACGCCGTCGCTGCCGCCACCACCACCCGGCTATAAATATATACTTATAGATGAAATTTATATTTATAAATAGAAATTTAAAAATTTATATTTATATATGAAGTTTATATTTTAGTATATATTTATATTAAAATAAATATTTGATATGGTTATCATGTTTCAAATAAAGTTTACATAGTACCTTTATAGAGTTAGTTCTACTCACTATGTATGTCTCAGTTTACATGACTATTAACAATTGATGCAATTTGAAATATTGTCAATTATCTTTGCTATTTAAGAAAGTTACATAAATATTTATACACATGCAGTCTTTGAAATATCGTGGGGAATTTCCTTGCAGCAGAATCATAGTAGGGTGACATTTTCCTGGTCAAAGGGCTGAATAATGAATTGTTCTATGTTAACAAGTAGTTTTATAGAAGGGAAGTACAGAAGTTGGCAGCCACCCGTCTCCCTGCAGCTTTGCTACCTTGGGTACCACCCGTTGCTGTTTTCTTGTCCAGGGGCTCCAGGCACCTCACTTAGGCCATCTCTCTCTCTAGCACTCCAGTGTCTTAGGAAATCTTTGACACTGTTTTCAAACTCCTTAGATGGGAAGGAACTGAGAAGGAGAAAGACGAAGAATGAAGATGACACACTTAATTGTTGACTTGGATTATTTTTTTTTAAATGATGCTAAGATGGATTGAGCTCTTTAAAAGTCCCAGAGGAACAAGGAGAAAATAGGCTCCACATGAACCATTTGTTACTAAGTGTGCTCACAGGTTGGAGAAGCTGAGCCAGGTAGAATGGACGGCGATGGAAGGTGAGAGGCTCACATCTTGCTTTCTGTTCCCTGGAGGTGACACTGCCAAACATGCCTTTGATTCTCACCAGAACAAATCGATACACACTCATCACAAATTTATTACATTCCTTGAATCTGAGAAATTTAAGTGTCAGCTTTTCTTCTGTCTTATGGGAAAGAGTCGATAGATGCCGTGTGTGTGTGTGTGTGTGTGTGTGTGCTGCTGAGAGTGTTCACAAGAGGGAGAAAGCTTGGTTCTTCCTCTAAGTTCAGGGAAGTCCCCAGGGAGTGGAGTCAGAGAGGGAGGACAGACACCTCCAAATGCCTGTTGTTTATTTTGAGATAGTGTGGTGTTGTATGTTTTTACTTTTTGGGTCATTTCAGGGGCCCACTACCCAGTGCCCAAATTACTATTTCTTATGAATGTCCAGCCTTAGTTTGGCTTGTTTCTAGTCAGCTTTTCTTAACCTAAATTATCCCATCTATCTTTTGCCTCTGGGCTTTTCCTGTTCTCTTACTTCTGTAAATCTTACTCTTACTCCATAGCTTGCTGTGTAGCTGGGTGGCTGGCCCCTGGAGTCCTCCTCCTTTTCTGACTCCTTCTCCTCCCTGATTTCTCCTTCTATATATTCTTTCTCCCTGCCAACCCCACCTATCCTTTCTCCTGCCTTGCTATTGGCTGTTCAGTTCTTTATTAGACCATCAGGTGTTTTAGACAGACACAGTAACACAGCTTCACAGAGTTAAACAAATACAACATAAACAAAATAACACACCTTAGAATAACATTCCCCAACAACAGTGTTTCCTACATACCCCAGGCTGGTTTTGAACTCACTATGCAGTTCAGCTAGCATGGAACTCATTCCTTCTAGTAGGAGTTGTGGACTCCAAGGATTATCAATTAAGTGTCAACATTAATAAAGTGAATGCTGTTATCATCTTTCAAAGTAAGTGAAGTGGTTATAACAACAGGTAAAGATTAAAAATCTTTATTTTATTTAAAAATTTTAATTTTAACAGAATTAAAAATATCTGTTTTGTCTGATACACAAGTACATGGCCAGGTGGCCCTTTTGGGGAAGGAACACAGTCTGCTACATGACCTACCTACTGCATGCTTGGACGTTTCGGATGTGGGATGAGAGGGAGAGGAGGGTCAAGAATGTTTAAGAGTTTCATTCTGAGCTACAGGTTGACAGGGATGAATGTGAGACAGTCTGAGGTCAGATGGGATGGGGGTGAGCAGGGGCTAGAGATGTGCATCTGGAGACACTCCATTGTAGCTGAAGTTATCCTGTTCCTGTCCTGGTCCCACAGCTCTCCATATAAACAGCATACAGCAAGCAGAGGTTGTGTTCTACCCTGCCTGTCACTGAGAAATAATTTCTTCTAACATATATTAGTTATATACGATAGTGGGTTCACTTTGACATTCCATACATGTTTATGAATATTTTCATCATATTCACCCCCCTTTCCTCACTCTTGTCTCCTGCCCCCCATTGATCCTTTTTCTTTCCCAACTAGTTTATCTATGTGTGTTGGGAGGAGGGGACAGAGAGAGAACCAGTGGGTTTAGTTCATGTCTCTTAGAGGATCATGGGTGAGGGATTCTATATAGTAGCGCAGGTGACTTAACAGTGGCCATGTCAATAAAGAAAATGGGTCTTCTTCCCCAGCAACCATTAATTGCCTATAGGCCATCCCCCCCCACCAAGGAGAGGTAGAACCATGAGTTCCTTCTCCCATCCACTACATTCTTTCATAATCAGGGCTGACTTGTCACATGACAAAACCCTTTTCCCTATGAAAGAGGGTGAGGTGCCCTGTTCTCTTCACTGAGCAGACAGGACATCCAGAGACTGTGTGACTCACATGCTTATCTGCAGCTTCCCTCTCACAGACCCTCATACACTCGCCTTTATGTCTTTTCAACCTCCCTCTGCCTTGCTAACCTGTTGGCAGAGTACACAGGAAGGCTGGAATCAAAGCAACCCTTGCTTTATTTTCCTCACAAGAACGCTTGTCCTGTACATCTGCTTTGGGAAGAGGATAAAGAAGAAAATGTCGATGTGCTTCTGGGCCTATATCAGCACACTTTTATCTCAGCCACACCAGAGGAAAGGCAGCTCATCAACCCCCGAGGAAGGTCTATCCTCCAGGAAAGTGACTTTGGTTTGTCTGTTTCCCCAATAACAGGTGTGAAGTGCTATAGTTTGGATGTTGAATGTCCCGTAAAGACCACGTGTTAGTGTTAAAGTTTTGGCTCCCAGGATAATGCTATAGAGAAGTAGTGTGGACTTTTAGGAAGAAGAAGCTCTATTTACTACATGGGAGATGTTCTTGAAGGGGACTGTGGAAGTCTTCTCTCTCTCTCTCTCTCTCTCTCTCTCTCTCTCTCTCTCTCTCTCTCTGTGCATGTTAATTGTATTAGTTACTTTCCTCATCGCTATGTTAAAAAGCAACATAAAAAAAGAAAAGAATTAATTTAGGTTTGTAATTCAAGGGTAGTGTTCATCAAGGTGGGAAGGCACAGTGGTAGGAGCAGGAGGTAGCTGGTCACATGACACCCACAGTCAAGAAGCAGAGAGAAGCAAGAGATGGGTCTCCATTTTAAAACCTCAAAGCCCTCCTCTAGTAACCCAGTTTAGGAGGCTCCACCTCCTAATGGTTCCACAATCTTCTCAAACAGTGTCACCAGCCGTAGACTGAGTGCACAAACCCATGTTCTCATGGGGGGAGGGGCAATTTCATATTCACCCCCCAATTCTGGCCATGATGGGAGCAGTTGACTCTCTTTCATACTCCCCACCTGTACTAACCGGAGGCACCAAGCCACACATCTGCCTAGTCATGGACTAGACCTCCCAAACTGTGAGCTGAAATAAACCTTTCACTTTGTAGATCACTTAGCATCTACATAGTGATGACATGTGTAGTAAGAATCCCAGGATCCCCTCACTTAGAGCTCAATGTGGAGCCAGGGGCTAGAGTTCCAATGATAAATGTCCCCACTTGGTGACATGTAGAGGGCAAAGGTGCAGATAAAATGTGGCCAGCTAGCTCCCTGTCCCTGCTACCCCTGCTGTCATGTCTAGCTCTGTTTGTCGCCATGCTTGTCTGTCATGATGAGCTCTACCCCCCTGGATCCATGAGACCCAAACTCCCTTCTTTCTTATGCTGCTTTTGAGCACAGTATTTTGTTACAGCAACAGAAAAATAACCAATTATTATTCACTGAGGTACTTTTGACCACCCCGAAAAGAGAACAAGAGTTTATGTTGTACCTCCTATGCACCACATAATCCCCAGAGTTTGCGGCAGACTCCTGGCTGATTCTTTGGCAGAAAATCTCCTCCTACTCTGGGAAACCTGGGCCTGCTACAGTCATAAGAAGCTGGGCCCACAGTATCTTCTTGGTAGATGTGGATGGGACACCCAGCAAAAGTTCTTGAGGGCTCTTCAGAATTATGCCCACCAACTTTTGTTTCCCAGACTTTTGGATTCTTAAAGTCATCGTGGAATGGAAATTATTTTGACTAAAATTTAAAGTCACAGTTAAAAGAAAAATCAAATAAGGATTCTTCAAGTTGCAAGAGGGTGGTGACAAGCTCTCTGCTCCACTCTTCTTTCACAGTTTCTTTACAGTGAGTGGTTGTGTGTGTGCATGTGTGCTCATGGGTTTGCATGTACATGTGTGCATGTGTGGGTAGATCCCAGAAGACAATTTCTGGTGTTGTATCTCAGGAGCTGTCCATCTTTTTGAGACAAGGTCTCTCATCACCCTGGATCTTGTCAGGTAGGCTAGGTACCTGGAGAGGAACCCAGGAGTTTGTCTACTTCTCCCCAAAATTGGGATTACAAGTTTGTGCCTCTAAGCCTAGCTTTTTTACTTTGAAATGTGGGTACTGGGAATTGAACTCAGGTCTTGTGCTTCTAAGGCAAATACTTTACAGGCAAATACCTCCCTAACTCCATAATAAATGAATTATGAGTGTTTGTGATCCCCTCCTCCCCCAGTTCAATTGTTTGTAAAACCCTCCTCCCCCAATTCAAACAGGAGACTGTTGTGGTTGGAAAGTGAAATGTCTCCCATGGGCTCATGTGATCAAACACTTGATCTGAGTTGGTGTATCACTTTGGAGAGTTCTGCAACCTTTGGTAGGAGGAACTTCATGGGAGAAAGTAGGTCACCCAGGGCAGATTCTGTGGCCGGGTCCCACTTCCTCTTTGCTCTCTGCTTCCTGAGTAGGATGCAGTGTGACCAGCAGCCCCATACTCCCACTGCCATGCTTTCCTTACCATGAGCCAAAAGTAAACGTTGCTTGTGTAGTTTCCTGTTCTGTGTTTTGCCACAGCGGTAAGAAAACTAAGTCATACTCCGTCTAAAAATGTTCAAATCCAGGCCACCAGAAGGCAATATTCTTTGCTTTTTCTCTGTGCTATCCAATCTGGCAGCCATCTGCTGCCACACAGAATGCTACCTGTCAGAACTAGGATTTATTCAATTCTATTTTTTGAGTCATGGTCTTGTTATGTAGCCCAGGCTTGCCTTGAACTTGTCCCTCAGCCTTAGCCTCCTGAGTGCTAGGATTGCAGGTGTGTAAAATCTCATCTGATTTTAGATGTTCTATTATTGTGAAATCTACACTAGATTTCAGATGCTTAGTATGAGAAAATACATAGAATATGCTGTAGATATCACTCTATATAAATAAAACACTGATGGCCAGTGACCAGACAGGAAGTATAGGCGGGACAAGGAGAGAGGAGAATTGGGGAAACAGGAAGAAGGGGAGAGACACTGCAGCCACCGCCAGGACAAGCAGCAGGTAAAGACTCTGGTAAGCCACCAGCCACGTGGCAAGGTATAGATTTACAAAAATGGGTCAATTTAAGATAAAAGAACAGTTAGCAAGAAGCCTGCCACGGCCATACAGTTTATAAGTGATATAAGCATCTGAGTGATTATTTTATAAGTGGATTGTGGGACTGCGGGGCTTGGGGAACCTGGAGAGAAGCCCTCCAGCAACAAGAATATCTGAGTAACTTTTTATATTTACAAGATGTTAAAATGATTGCATTTGGAAGACATTAGGCTAAAATATATATTAAAGTTCATTTTACCAATTTTCTTTTAGTTTTTATAATGTGGCTACCAGGAAATTTAAAATTATACACAATAGTGATTTTAATGTAATGTATGATTTTCATTATATTAGAACTGTGCAGTTCTAATAACTGTATGAGCAGAGAAAGGAGGCAGTGTTTTGGGGCCCCTTTCTGTTCACAAGGCACTAAGTCTTTAGATCCATGTTTCACCATTGCCTCAGGACAGACAGGGAGCCAAGACCTTGTGGAGTTCCATGATGTGATCGAAGAGAAGTAGCTGGGTTGTGTTGGAGCTCTTATGTCCTTTGCTAACTGAGGCATCTCTTTTCCTTGTGTGTGCTGCACTCTGCCATCTTGTGCTGCTGGTGCTCATGGGTAATAATGTCAACTTGTTTTCTACTTACACTCTGCTGTTTTTGTCTTGCTCTAGGTGGTGAGGTAGACACTCCGCTTTATTTACCTTCTGTTCCACAGTGAAGTGGGGCTATTTCTCCATCTTTCCATCTCCGTCTACAATGAGCTCAAGCTACTCATCTGGATGCACTCACCAGGCTACAAGTCCACTTTAGTGGTCACTGTTCAGGCTCATCCTGGCTTCTCCTCTCGTGTGCCAACCGCAGTCATGACTCCATCTACCACAGGTCTACCTTCTACCTCGGCTCTACTAACTACCTCTGGCAGCCACCTTGCGTCAGTTATATGTGCAGTCTGTCCTTCGGATTACACTGTGACTCTCGTTGTAGGTTGTACTTCATCCATAGGTCTGCTAGACCTCCAGGGATGTGTGGGGCAATAGAGAATTACATACTGGAGTCTATATGTATAATTTTTCAGAGGCCGGGTTGTAATTTATGTTTTAAAGATTTAAAAAGTTAATTTTAATTATGTGCGCTGCGTATCTGTGTATTTGTGTATAGGTTATGTGCATGTGACTGCAGTGCTCATGGAGTCCAGAAGAGGGCACTGGATCCCTTAAAACTGGAGTGGTTTTTGAGCCATTGGATGTGGGGAAAGGGAACTTGGGTCCTCTGCAAGAGCAGTGCTTCAATAGGGCTGTTTCTTCAGCCCCAAAGACCACGTTCTATTGCTTCCTAACTGTGGCTGGATTGTGGAGACCAAAAGGTTCCTGAAATTTCAGACACTATAGCTGCATGGTTATCCCCCTCTGTAATCCTCTGTGAGTGATTTCAGTTACTCACACACAAGTGAAGCCGGAAACATCACATGGAGAATCCCACAAATAAAGAACTAAGTGTTAAACAGAGCATCATTCTGAATAGTGTGATAAACTCTCATGTGATTCCCTTCTACCCTGAAGGACATCAATCACCCCTCTGTCTGTTGTCTTCACATTGTATACTGCACAGGCCCCCAAACAACAGGCCAAGGACTATGGACTGAAACCATGAGCAAATATAAAGCTTTCTTCCTTATAAGTCTGTCTCATTTTTTTTGTCACATTAACAGAAAATTGACTAACACACCTACATGGTAGTTGTTCTGGTTTGACACAGCATCACAGTGCTTATGCTAAGTAATACAGAGGGTTCGATACTAACTGCCCCTTGTTTCAGGTTTCCTTAGGGATACTGAATCTTTAAGTATGTCCTTCATGGATGTAGGTGAGGAGACTAGTGCACTTGGACTAGTTTTTTATGTCTGCCTCCTTATGTTAGGATGGTGAGTTCCAATACTGTGTGAATACAGACTTTCTCTTAAAACAGTCAAGACCAGTGTTAATAGCTTGGACTGTACTTGATTATCAGTCACTGAATTCATGAATGTGAAATCGCAGAAAAGGGAGGACTACTCCACATGCACATGTTGAATGGTAGAAGTATGCATGGAATTTCAAAGGTATGTGTGCATTTGCCTGTATTTGTGCATATGATGTAATTGTGTGTGTATGGCATATGCATATTGCATATGTGCATCATGTATGCCTGTGTATGAAAGTGTGTGTGTCTATGAGCAGGTGCAGAAGTCAGAGGACGACACTGGGTGTGCTGCTCTGTTACTCCTCTCTTTATTCCCTTGAGTGAGGGTCTCTCACTGAACCTAGAACTAGGCTGGCATTAAGAAAGTCCCGGATCATTCTGGCTCCTCCTACTTTGACAACAGTTAGGTTTACAATCATATGCAGGCACACTGTGCTTTTTATAAACACTGGGGATATGAACTTAGGTCTTTACAGTTGTTCAGTAAATACTCCTACCCAGGGAGATGTCTCCTCAGTCTCATATGATGCAACTTAGATGTTATTACTTTTCATTTATTTTTTTTACTTATTCTTTGAGCATTTCTTACATCTATTCAATGCATTTTACTCATCTCTACCCTCCCCCTCCTTCTCCCAACTACCCCCTGAGTCCCTCATTAAACATCTTTTCAACTTCATAACTTCTTTCATTTTTTCACAACCCACTGAATCCAATTCATGCTGCCCATATGTACATGTGTGTATGGAGCCTACCACTGGGCCACTGGAGAAATGACTAGGGGTCACATCCTTTAAAGAACCCCTCCCCCTCTCTCCCTTCTAGAAACCAGCAACTGGCAATAGTCCCCTGACTAGAGGTGAAGACATGAGCCCCTCCTATAACCATACTGGAATTTTGTCTGGCTTGATCCTGTGCAGGAAATCACAGCTGCTGTTAGTTTATGGCTACAGAGGTCCTGTGGTGTCGAGAAGACACATTTGAGGTAGTCTTCTCCAACTTCTGGCTTTTCCATACTTTCCAGCCACTTCTCTTGTGATGCTCCCTGAGTCTTGAGAAGTCAGTTTGTGATATAGGTGTTTCATTTAGGGTTGAGCCCCCATGGTCACTTATTCTCTACACTTATGCTCTTTGACCAGTTGTGGTCTAAAGATCCCAAAGTACAGTTATTAGATGCCCTAGTTGGTCATGTGGAGTTTGAAGAAAGACAGAGATTCTGAAGAGATTCTGAAGCCTGTGCCCTAACTGTTGGATTCATATGTTTAGTTAATCACTGAAGTGGGTCAGGGAAAAGTGGCTGGAAGACTGAAACAGCCCACATTGCTGGGGGGGGGGCTTGAGGGAAGGGTTCCTTGTCATTTCTGGAGAGAATCCTTGTCTCTAAAATAATCACTGGCTCCAATACTGGCTTCCAGAGCCCACATCTTACTGTGGGTGCATGATAACAGTGACTTATTGCACGTCATTGTTTGGGTGGGAGAGTTTTCAAGATCCCTTGTATTGGTGAAGTTATTAAGGCCACTCCACACAGTCAAAAGGAGATTTATTTAATGGTGTAACTTACAAATTAAGGGATAGGTAGGTTGCGGGGTCTGGGGAAGGTATATTGCAGTCCAGCAGTGTTCTCTGGAGCTCTGCTTAGTCCACCTCCACCGTTCAGGGTCCAGGAACAGAGAGGGCGATGGCCCATCCAGATCTCGGGTCTCTTGGCGCCTCCCTCAGCCCCACCTTGTAGGCGTGACAGTTGCCAAAGTCTCAATGGGGGTTGGAACTTCCAGATCAAACCTGGAATGGCTACCCACTACACTCTAGCTTTGTCATTGGGGTCTTTCTTTCCTACTTTAAGTCTTTAGCCTCTTCTTGTGGTTTCTGTCTGAGTCAATGATTGTGTGTCATGGCCTTGCCCCAAAGTAGGAAAGAGCTCCTTGGACCTTGGCAGAAGAGGAGAAGATTATGGGGCCAAGGAGAGTCTGAAAGTGCTAGAAGAAATCTTTGCTTTCTTGTCCATTTTTTTCATGGTGTATAAGCACAGGTATACATCCAGCATGCTCCCTTTGCTGGGGGATAAGGATAAATGGATTAAAATTCTATTTTGGGACATTGCTTTGCCTCTGTTCCTTTTGTCTGAATCCCTTGATCATTTAGAATAGCATGACAGTGCTGTGTTTCAGAGTAAAGTGAGAAAAAATGATAGTTTATGAACAGGGGGATTCTAATTTGAAGAAAATAGATAACTGTTACTTGTGCAGAAGTCAGAGAATAACTTTGGATGTCGGCCTTACTTCCGACCTGTCTGAGTCAGGTTGTTTTTTTGTTTGCACACACTAAGTAGTTGTTCTGAAAGATTCCAGGGTTCCCTATCTCCATCTTCTGGGAATACATCCTAATCCACGTCTGGATCTTATGTGGGTTCTGGAGATTCTAACTTAGGTCCTTGTGTTTGTATAGCAAACCATTTTACCCTCTGAGCCATCTCCCCAGCCTTAGCTTTCTGTTCAAAGTATGGGGCTGTATCGGGGCTTCATACACTTATATTATTAGATGTGAGTGTGAGGAGCTGTGTACACTCCAGGTTTCCACCACGGATCTTTGTGAGGAAGGGGTGATGGACCATCCGGTGCCTGACTGTGACCAAGGAGCTTCTGTTGAATTGTTACAAAGGCAAAAATGTTGCATATAGACTCATTTCATTTTCACCTGTCCTCTACCAGGAGGGAAGAGCAAAAAGGAGGGGGTAGTCCAAGTCCCTCCCAGTGGGAGCTGGCTCTTTCCAGTGCCTCATTTCTCTTCCCTGTATCTGGTTTTGTGAGTTAAATAGCAATGA
The DNA here is from genome assembly GCF_049852395.1 of Peromyscus maniculatus bairdii. NCBI lineage: Eukaryota > Metazoa > Chordata > Mammalia > Rodentia > Cricetidae > Peromyscus > Peromyscus maniculatus. Next base: position 13,909,514 of record NC_134862.1, read on the forward strand.
TGCACATCCTAGACATGATCTGTGAGTGCAATTTATTTCTGTATTTATGCCTTTCTTCTGAGGAGTATCTGTTGGAGTGGATATGCCAGAATAATAACAGCTACTGAATAAAAGAGGCACCTCAGAGAGAACAAATACACCAGCAGAGACTGTGCTGGAGAAACAATTTTTCCTTGTCCTCTCAGCCCGGACTCAGCAGACATTTGCTAAGAGATTTCAAATTCTGGAGATAAAAGGAACTGATTGATTAGAAGTGGCCACCAATCATTAAATGCACAAGACACTGTTCTCAGGATGTTATAGTCATGATCACACTCAGCACACCCACTCTCACACCCACTGCACAGACGGAGGAGAGCTTGGTTCCTAAGCAAGTCCCCGGCCACTCTCCTTTCATGAACACCATGTTGAAGCTACTTCTCTCTTAAATTTAAAATTTTTATTTATTCCTGGAAATATTATACATGAATACAGTGTATTTAGATCA